>NC_053155.1:197207734-197490234 GCF_016835505.1 Polypterus senegalus
CATTGTGATACAGTGCAATCCAGCACATAAATTTAAAAGACAAAAGAAGGAAATTCAACTTTCTATGAAACTGTGTGGAGAAAGCTACATAACAAACAAAAAATCTGAAAGAAAAATTAGGCCACATATCCCTAAATAGGATATTTGCAGCAGACCAGTGGATTGAATGCTACAAGAGGAATGATGTTTAAAACCTTTGAAAATGTCCAGAGGGGTAAAAAATATGATTTTGATGCATAGCCTAAAGGGGCTAAGTTATAAAGAAAGCCTAGAAAAGTGCACATGGGCTTTGCATGCATGTCTTAAATTCCTGAATGACATGAATATGATTGCTTTTATTAAGTCAGTGTCTTTATTCAGTTCTTAACTCAAAATGTGTGGTATTTTTGTCACTTTTCAGTTAATCTCAAGTCCATAAGGACATCATGCAGAAAGTACTGGCCCCCCAGTGCCTGTGTTGGCTCAGAAGATGTGAAATGTTGGCAATGTGGCTGTACATTTTTCTCCTGTGGTTACAGTTCTGGATATTCCTTCAGGAGAGGTACATTTTGAGCTGCTGCAAATGCAAGAACAGTTCCATTACAGGAAAGATCTTATCTGCTGCTGAGCACCAATAGGCATCAGGCAAGAGACCCCTGACAGCCATCAAAAATTATTACGTTTCTAGGGAAGCTGTTAAATATCATACACCATCAAGGACAGCTTAGTTCTTTGCCTTCAAAAGCAAATCTATTTTTAATTTGCGTCAGGAATAAGATCACTAAAAGGAGAAACTGATAAGACCAGAAAAAGAAGTTCAGAAAGGTGAAGCAATACTGAGGTCAGCAAACAGGCAAGGGTCAGAAGGTCAGTAGAATACATCTATAAAGTCTGTCAAACACAAAATCCAAAATCTAAATCACAGTCAGCAAAAAGAAGTCCAGAAGCAGAAAATCTTAACACTAACTTGAGCTTCTCATCTCCTAATGAAAACTGTAAAAAGATGTAGAAAGTTTATTGTTTATAATCTGATACTTGCATGCCAGCAGCATAGTGCTGTCATCTTATATAGCCAGGGAGTGATGAGTCAGAATGTCACATGACCAGAAACAAGCAAAGCAACCATACACAGTACTGCTGTGTGTTTTGTTATGTCACACCACAATCCATCCCAGGACACATACTTTGCACAGTGGTGCCTGCCATTGGTCAGCTACAAAACTGTGACGTCTGCATGTCCATGGCTCTCAGAAGCTGTTTCTCTACAGCAGGGGTCCCCAACTCTGGTCCCAGAAGGGCCCCAGTGGCTGCAGGTTTTCATTCTAACCCTTTTCTTAATTAATGGCCTGTTTTTGCTGCTAATTAACTTCTTTTGAATTCATTTTAGCTGACTTGTTTTTTAAGATTTGTTCCCCTGAATTTTTTCATCATTCCTCTGAATTGCTTCATATCTTTCCTTAAACGGCACCCAAAAATAAATGAAATGTGAAGTGAGTGAGTCAACAGAAGACCAACTAAGTCAGGGCCTCAAACTCCAAACCAATTTCACTCCAACCAGTTGCTTGGCTTGTTGTTGCTCTCATTGTGCAATAGCAGACATTTGTGAAATTGTTGATTTTTTTTCTTTTCTAAGAGCTCTGGTAAAATGTTTTGGGGACCTGAGCGGATCAACATTCCTGAGATCTTCACCTTCCTTGATTTTCAGATATTGTATGATGGACACTGTTTGCTGGTCATGTTTTGGTTCATTTTGTATCTCGTTATTATTTGGCTTCTAATTAATGAAAAGGAAACAAGGGGTCTGAGTCTTCAAGAGCATGTCAAATAAAATTAATTCAAAAGAAGTTAATTAGGAGCAAAAACAGGTCACTAAGAATGAAAACCTGCAGCCACTGGGGCACTCCAGGACGAGAGGACCCCAGCTCTACAACAAGAGGAATAGAAGACCTTCGATTCTCAGCTGTGCAGAGACTGCCTGTAAGCACTGCAGACGGAGTGCTTCCTGATGATGTCGGCCTAGCTCTGTCTCTCCCTCAATACCCCCTTTCTTCGAGCCCCACCACTACGCTGCATCATGATTAAGGCTGAAATTTGAGGTCTTATAAACTTTTTCCTGCATTGGAAACCCATTTTTGCATACTGTTGTCAGGGTTGCGTCTCACATTTCTTTGCACTGAGCCTTAAACGATCTGCGGATAAAACCATCTTTACATTTCTAAATTCTTTTGTGATTATTTTTTGTGTCTTGCCAGGCTTTTGACTGATTGACTGTTTATTGACCACAATTTTTGCCTCTTGTCTGGATTTTGGTCGCTTTGTTTATTTTTATTTTCTTGTCTTTTGCATGCATCTTCCGGTTTAACTCAAGAAATTAATTATCTGTTTTCCTGCTGAGACGGGACACACTGCAATTGTCCACAGTGCAAACCCTGCTGACTACGCCAAGTGTTTTGTCATGGAATCATAACCATGATCGATGCTAGGTCACAGATTTTGCATTGTAGTTGCTGCCATTGCTCAGCTGCGAACACACGACGTACAGATTACAATGGCCTGCAGAAGCTGTTTTTCTACAGTAAGAACAATAGAAAAACTTCCGTGTTTGGCAGCACATCTGTAAGCACTACAATGGGAGTGCTTCCTGGTGTTGTCAGCTCTTTTTCACTGTGCCTCTACCTTTCTGCACAGCATCACCACTACACGTGACATGCAGAAAGTCACAAAATATATCCGAAATCTAGAAAACAAAATGGCATCACCAACATTAAAAAACTTAAATAAATCTATAAATAAATACGAAATGAGTTCTCCAGAATCCATAACTCAGATCATAACAGCTGTGCACTGATCAGAACACTAAGAGAAAAATCAGCCTGCAGGCGTACTATGCCTCACCTTACAGCTTACAAATACGAAAATGTTGAACAGTGTTACACTCCATCTTTCACCTTTTTTGTTCTTATTGGTCTTCTTTTGCTTCCTTTTAAAAGTAATTGCCAAAACTGGTGAACATCAATGACTAACATTTAGCATGTTGTGTATTTTTTTCCTAACTCAAACCCTGTAACTTTTATTCCTGCTTGAAGGCCGCATGCTATTTGACCACTGCTGCACTTCTTCTGAATTTATACAAGAGTCTGGTCTGTAATGGTGACTCTGGGTAATTAGTATAGTCAATGTCCAGGCATTGTGCAAGCAACAGCCTTTTTACAGAAGCTCTGTATTTCTCACTGTGTTCCTTTTTTTCCGAACAGCAACAACATTTATTTCTATAGCACATTTTCATTGAAATGATGTAGCTCAAAGTGCTTTACAGGAAGAAGAAAGAGGAAAAAAATAAAAATTAGGCAATATTAATTAACAAAGAATAAAGTAAGGTTTGATGGCCAGGGAGGACATCCATCAATCCATCCATTATCCAACCCGCTATACCCTAACTACACGGTCACGGGGGTCTGCTGGAGCCAATCCAGGGAGGACAGAAAAAACAAAAAAAAATTCCAGACGGATGCAGAAAAAAAAAATAAAATCTGCAGGGGTTCCAAGGCCACAAGACCGCCCAGCCCTCTCTAGGCATTCTACCTAACATAAATGACCTCAATCAGTCCTCACTGTATTCAGGGTTCTCATGGAAGAACTTGATGATGATGGTCAGGTGGACCTCTGACCTTTAATCCATCAATGTAGGGACAGCATGGTGCTTTGATCGGGTGGTGGTGGCGCAGATCACCACCACAGAAAACTGGGAAAAGAACAGAAGAAAAAGTAGGGGTTAGTATGGATTTCGGAGCTACCACGAATGATAATGATACTTAAATGCATATGCAGAGTATCAGGATTAAGCTAAAATGAAGCTATGAGAAAAATGAACTATTGTTCTGGTTATTAGTCTTATTTAAAATTAGAACTGAGTTGGTGTCTGGCTTGTCACTGATAGTAGACACTATAAATCATATAAATGAAGTTTAAATTTACTAGCAAATGGCAATGGATGCAAGCCAAGGCATCCAGCTTGTCTTGACTGCATCCCAAACGGGTTGTAAACTTGGATGGAGTTACAAAGAGAACCTGAAGGCTGCCTTTTGTCTGCTACACTTGAAATAATAAGAGACACTGAGAAAATAAAAGCAGTACTAAATACTTCCATAACTGGCTACTTGCACTGAAATCATGCACACCTAAGCAGCTCAGTTCTCCTTTAACGCAGGAGCTGTTTGTCCACAGATGGAGAGGGTGACATGCCAGTGGGAGAGTAAAAGCAAGGTAAAGAGATTTTAGAACTGGTCTACCTTCTGCTGTAATGGGAAATGTCAGATCAGTGCCAGATAAGATGGATGAACTGTCTGCGCTTATAGAGGGCCATGGAGCATACAAGTACAGTGACATTTTATACTTTACATATGGCTGTCTTAAGCCTGATATTCCTTACACTGTTTTAATGATGGACAAATTTCCTTTTATTTGAGCAGACAGAGACTCAGTGGAAGAAAGACAGGAGGGGAACTGGTCATCTACTGTACTGCATGTGAATGAAGAATGGTGTAAAAGGGAGTATATTACAGTTAAAACTACAGTTTGTAACTCAGACATTGAAATTCTCACTGTTGGAATCCATCCACGTTATTTGCACAGGGAGATGAATATCATAATCCTTATTCATGTTTATATTCCTCCCTCTGCAAATGGGGACCTAGCAACGGAAATTATTTATTTTGTTTCCAACACTTAAGTGATGACTCATCCCAACCCTGCAGTTATAATATGTGGTGACTTCAACCATGTGACTTTGGAAGGAAAAATGACAAATTTCTATCAGCTTTTGATTGGTACCACTCAAAGGAAATAAGAGCTGGACCTGCTGCATTCAAATGTTTGAGATACCTTTAAATGTAATCTACTGGCTCCTTTGGGCAAATCCGACCACAACTTGATTCATCTTATTCCCAGCTACATGCCTGTTATTGAACAGCAACCTGTTACCACCAGAATAGTAAGGAAGTAGAGCCTGGAGGGTGAAATGGTTCCAAATGACTGCTTCCAAATGATAGACTGGGAAATGATGTGCAAGTCAAATGGGGACAGTATTCAAAAGAGGCTCTGAATGAAAAATATACAGTGTGTGCTAAAGAAAAAGCTGAGTGATGGAAAGAAAACTTACAAAACTAAAACAGACAACAAACTCACTCAGAATAGCATAAAGGATGACTAGAATGGAGTGAGTAGCATTAAAGAACTCGAGCAGTAAAGTCTTCTGGTGGTAGAAGGGGACGTGGACAAATGTAATGCGCTGAACCAATATTTTAATAGATTTTCCCTCCCACTTCCACCTTCTTCCAATTATGAGTCTCCATACACCATTTGTACTTCATTAACAGCTACGACATCAACTGGAATGGCTAGTGTCAAGTCAACCTCTGACTATCAGTGTGAACTGTCCATAACAGAGGACCAAGTATGGACACAACTGAGGAAGCTACACACAGGAAAAGCTTCAGGACCAGATGGAGTCAGTCTTCAGATTCTTAAAGCCTGTGCTGACCAACTTTGTAGTATCCTCTGCCACCTGTTCGGTTTTTTCCTAAGGCTTCAGAAAGTGCAGCTGCTGTGAAAAACATCCTGCATTGTTCCTGCTCCAAAGAAGGCAGGTGCCTCTTCACCTAATGACTACAGATCATTGGCACTTACGTCTTACATCGTGAAGACCTTTCAGAGGCTGGTCCTGGACAATTTGAGTCCTCTTATGGTAGGCCACCTGAACCCTGAAACCTAGATTGGAGTGGAGGATGTAATTATCTATCTTCTCCACAAGGCTTATTCTCACCAGGACAAAGCTGGCAGCACTGAGGATTATGTTTTTTGATTTCTCCAGTGCCTTCAGTACCATCCCTGTTAAGGGGTAAGCTCAGAGGTATGCAAGTGGATGAGCCTATGGTGTCCTGGATAATGAATTATCTGTCAGGCAGATCTGAAATGGATGTGAAAAACACTGTAGCACCACAAGGAACAGTCCTGTATTCTTTTATCTTCACTCTGTACACCTCAGACTACAAATATAACACCAGGTCTTGTCACTTGCGGGAATTCTCAGATGATTCTGCACGTATGCTGGGTATCGATAAATAGTATTGGAGTCAGGTTGAGAAGTTTTTTTTCCTTGGTGCAGAAAGAATTATCTGCAACATAACATCAGCAAAACCAAGGAACTGGTTACTGAGTTTCACTGCCCAAAGAGCCTCTATGCCCAGTCACTATTCAAGGAGCAGAGGCAGAGGTGGTCCACTGCTTGGGGGTTGGACTAGTCTCAGAACACAGAGGAACTATATAAGAAAGGGCAGAACCGGCTCTTTTTCCTTAGGAAACTGCATTCCTTTAATGTGGGTAGTGACATCCTTCACACCTTTTATAACTCTGTGATAGCCAATGCGATTTTCTACACTGTGGAGTGCAGGGCTGCTAGCATCACTTCAAGAGAGGGCCACTGAATCAACAAGCTAATTAAAAGGGCAAGCTCAGTTATAAGACCCACTCTGGACACTAGAGGCCGCAGCCTTAGATGAACCTTACACCCTAGAGGTAGCAGCAAAGGCAAGAATTAAAACAAAACTGAGTGTCATTATGAACAATGCTGAAAATCCTCACTGACACACAAACACTGAGTTCTTTCAGCCACTGACATATTCAACAGAACTGTGTCAAGAAACGCTACTGGGGCTTAATTTTACCAACGGTAATATGCCTGCATAATGCCTCTCTGTGAATGTGATAGCCAAGTCAGAACTTTTCTTTCTTTTGAATTTTCTTGCTTTATAGTCATTCTAGCGTGTGTTCAGAACAATGTGTGTGTGTGTGTTTATTTATTTATTTACTTACTTATCTACCTATTTATGCATTTATTTATTTAGCGAGCTACTGTAAAAAGCAATGTTTCCCCCCGGAGACAAATAAAGATTTATCAATTTAGTAATGAACAAGCAAGGGGCAGTGCCTAAATTAAGTGATGGCAAGAAGACAAAGGGAAGAGACCATTAGAAATATTTCATCAAGCATGTGTAGATCCCTTATGTTGCACCAAATTCAGCTAACACTCATTGGCAGAGCGGATGCTACAAGTCTTTATGAGAGTGAGAGTATGTACCAGGCTTTCAACCTCAGATTACTTTGCAGGATTTTTTTTTCAGCAGTATGGTTTGTTTTTATGATGTTTGTGTGGGGCTTCTCTGCAAAGAAGCTGAATGATGGTGGATCACTTGCTGCTGTCCATGCTTTCTTCTTCTGACAGGAAATGAGTAACTAGGTGTTTTTTGCATTTTATGCACCTGACGAAGCCTGTATAACAAGTCCCCTAAAATCCATTTGTCACTTCAAATAAGAGCCTTTTGCTCTCATCAATCATACAGTGCACTTCAAAGAGCAGCACGGTGCTGTCGGCACTGCAGCTCAGATGAAGGAATCTAAAAAAAGGAACAGCAGTAGTGCTGCTTATAAAATTAGGAATTTATACTCACATCAAGGCATGGATTTTTATAACCCATTTCTCGAGTAAGAAGAGCTAACTTGGATTTTACTGGCTTTCCATAAACTCCATCCCAAAGTCTATGTGGTTGCCTGAGTGTGGCCTGCAGTGGACTGGCAGTCCATGCAGGGTTGGTTTTGACTTGCATGTGATTCTCTCAGGACAGACAGACTACATAAATGAAAAGTATTTGAAAAAGGATAAGTTAAAATTTGTACATTTAGGTTACTCACACTCTTGTTACTTCATTGACACATGCATGTACGTACATTGGATGCCATAATTTCATTGGTTGACATAAACATGAACCTTAAAGAGAATTTTTTTTCCAGACACGATATTGTTACACCTACGTAAATTCCTCACGTGCAAGACTTTTCTGGCCATGTCTTTGGAAAAAAAGTTGGAAGAACTTATGAAGAAACTAGTGAGATGAGGTTTTAAATATGTCTATCTTGCATGTTTTGGAAATAAACTCAGGATCGTTGACTTATTTAATTAAAAAAGAGTTTTTTCAGAGATTGAAGCTACAAAATGTGTGGTTTTAATGGCTTTATTAGCTTTACAACAAGCAGACTACAAAGTTGATCTGTCACAATGAATGATAAACGTCAGGCAACAAGGGCCTTATTATTAGAAACGACCAGAAAGGAAGCAATTATGCTGACTTCTTCTGTAAGTTGCTTTGGATAAAAGCTTCTAATGATCAAATCAATGTAAATTTCATGCAAGTTTAATGCCACGCTCTGGATTTTGTTTCTCATTTTTCAGCTAAGGGTTTAAGAGGCCAAAGGATCCAGTGATTTGTTTCAGTTCATTTTTTAGTGATGTTTAATATGAATTGCACTCTGCTGTAGAGGCGTGTTGTTTATCTTAAAGGTGACTTGGGGCCTTTCTGTTGGTGGTTGTGATGCTGCCACTAGGTAAGGTCATCTGTAAGTGTGTGGCATGTGACGTCATCGCGCTGACGATATAAAGGTTAGCGTCTGAATTTTGGTAACAAATTCTTTTGTTAGTAGACTACTACTTTTGTGTTACTTTTTGGCTCTGGTTACTTGATGTTATCATAATTTATGACTCCTGTGCTACATTCTTTGAATTATGATTTCGGTATCACATGCTGGGCTTGTTTATTGCATTAGCTTGTTAATAAAACTACAGCGTCTCTCCTGCTTCCATTCTTATGTAGAATACTGCTGTCACCCAGAGGAGTCAGTACAGTCCAAAGGAAAGCAAATGCCGATACCGAGAAGTGACAAACGTGATACTGGCCGCAAAAAAATCTAAATTAACTGGTCTAGTCCGTTACGGGAGATGGACATCTGAAGCAGAACTCGCGGAAGCGGCGGATTTAATTTTTCTCTTATTTTTATCATCCCAAGGTATCCTATATTTACCCAACTCGAGAATGTTCTATTACAGTATATACAAGCATATATAAACATGAGCGGTAAGAAAGGGGCTCAGAAGGAAATAGAAAAGAAACCCAAAGATACACCCAAGCCTAGACAGGCATCAAGTCCAAGTCCAACCTCAAGGTATTGCCTTACAGAGACTGACATGGAGCAGATGGGCGAAAGCGCAGATCTCCCGGGACCACGGGCCACTTCATCGTCTCCAGTTGAGAGTGAAAGTGGGAGCAAATGTGCAAATGATGCAGGTCACGATAGCTCATCAATTCCGGAAGATCCATTGAAACTAGAAATGGCCTTGCCTTCCACGTTTTCATCTACTCCTCGCGAGCTGGGAGCATAGGCTGTAACAGGGCTCGTCACTTCACCTGCGGAGTACAAAGGCTGAAACGATCTGTCCGAACTGAAGGTAATGATCGCTGCAATGGCCATGGCCACCGCTCCAGACATAAAGGAGCTCAAGAAAGATATAATGAAAGATATAAAGAAAGAAATGAATGGCATAAGACAAATGAGAAGCTGCAGCAGGATAATAAAGACCTGGAGAAATGTGTATATAATCACTTTCAGGCAGCCTTTAAAAGTATGCCGGAAAACATTGAGGAACACATTCAGGAAAATGCATTTAAGGTTGAGGAAAAACTGAAGAGCACCTGGCAATCAGCTGGAAGACGTTAAGCAAACATTCACGACTCAAACTGAAACAGCCGAACATCTGGCATCTACTCCAGACTGGAAAGCAACGGCTGCAAATTCTGAATGCAAGACTCGGAGACAGACTTGCTACACTGGAAGATGGATACAGAAGGAATAATATTAGAATCAAAGGTCTCCCAGAGAATTGTGAAAGTCTAAACCCGGTGAAATTCATAGCTGAGCTACTCTCTTAAATAATTGGAGAGGACTGTAAATCTGATACTGAAATAGCAGCAGCTTACCGCATACGGGGATCAAATACCTCTAAACTTAGGAGTCTTACCATGCGCTTCGAGAAATTACAATTTAAATTATATGTAATGTCACTGCTCAAATAATAACAAGAGATTATATTTGAAAATAAGCACATTCGCATTTTCTCGAATTTCTCACCCTCAACAGCTGCTAAGCGTGCAGCTTCTTACAACATTAAATAGCTCTTAGAATCAGAAACAGCCTCTTGTACCCTGCCAAACTGAAAGTGGATATTCAAGACAAGCATTACATCTTTACCACTACGGAGGAAGCAGAAAAAGAGTTAAGAAAGCTGATCCTGACACTTTTTTGAAATATGATCATGCGTCACATCCTGTAATGGCATGGCAAAGAAGATATTACCGGTTTTTTGATCCACTTGCAATGATACTGGTACTGTAATTATACATCCTTTTCCCTTCTCTGACACTTTTTGTTTATGCTTTAATTACAATTATATGTGTATAAATGTATATGTCGAAGAAATTAATAATTCTTTTTTCTTTCTTTTTTTTACTCTTCTAAAGGAGACTGTACCCTTGGTTTATTGTTATTGTTATTATCCTATTAGGGTTTACTATGCTTATCCAGGGCCACTTTTTAACACCATTCCCTGTGCTTACTATTTTACTATCTCAAGATTGCTGAAGATTAGATTTTATGCTTATAGTAATTGGACTATTTTGGCAATAGATATCTAAATTTTATTCCTCATACACCGCTGCTGGGAGACTTGTTTCGTTTTGGACATGCTCTATCTCTAGGTATGTCAGTGGACTGGGACTTTGTGAAGTGGGGTTCAGCTTCATGTGGGGAGGCAAAATGGAGGGGTGTGGGGACTAGGGGAAGAGAGAAAGAGAGCTATTTCTAATCTATCTTTTTAATCCTTGTAATTATAAATGCCAACGTAACAATAGCCCTCAAGGCAATAAAAATTGTAAATTAAGGTCAAAGCTCTCTGTTGAGAAAAATGGGATTATCAGAGAAGATCTCTTACTCCATAGTTCAGAAAAGGAGTGGAAAGTAGCAATTCACTCGAGCTCCATATGCGCAAAGCAAAGCATAGAATTATTGTATTTAAAATTATACATCGAGCACATCTCTGTCATTTAAAATTGTCCAAAATGTTTCCAGGACAAGATCCAACCTGCGAATGCTGCAATCAAGCTCGAGCCTCACTGGGCCACATGTTCTGGTCCTGTACCAATTTAACATCATTTTGGGCCAAAATCTTTAAATGCCTTTCAGACAGCCTTGGTGTCACAATCTCTCCTAATCCACTAACAGCTGTGTCTGGTTTACTTCCAGATGGGCTTAAAGTGGAGAAGGACAAACAAACGTACTACACTATTGGCACATAGACTTATTTTCCTCAACTGGAAGAATCCTAACTCTCCTATTCTATGTCAGTAGGTAACTGATGTTATATACTATTTGAAACTGGAAAAAATCTAATTCTCATTTAGAGGATCTGTACAGAACTTTTTCAAAGCCTGACAGGATCCAAATCAATAACATTTAAGAATAAGAATTTGAATTCGGGAAGCAGATTCTCTCCCCTCTTTTACTCCATTTATCTTTATTCATTTATTATTTTATCTATTCATTTGTCTTTACTAGTATAAAGTTTTACACTGCTGGCTTAGCTCCCTTTCTCAGGTGTAGGTGTTGATTTGTTTTGAACCTTTTTTTTTCTTTTTGTAAAACTTGAATTATGTGTATGGGATGTTATTTGATTTTAATAAATTCAATAAATTTTTTTAAAAAATCAAAATAAACCAGAAGATTTTTGAGGCTAGACGTCTTTAGTCCGTCTCCACAATCTTGGATATCTCCGTTACTGTGATGCCAGGTTTTCCATCACTGCTAGTGTGAGAAGTTGTTACGTGATGTCTGAGGCCACACACCTAGTAAGAGCATCATATCCAGACAACATCATCACAAAATAGTGGTACCCAACCAAAACGAAAATGACATTGCAGTAACACCTAAATGTAACAAAAATAAAAAATGACTAATAATTAATACATTTTTAACCCTAGACATGGGAAAATCATTAATCTAATTCCTGATGTTCCAAAACCACCTTCAAAACAAGAAGAAAAATGTATCTAAATAGAAATACTTTTTAATATCTCTCAAAACATAAAAAATGCAAACTCCAGAAATCTGAGTGTTTTGTTTAAAAATGAGAAGTTCTGGGTTGTAGCCTTATTAGGAATCAATATTTTTTGTGAATTACACTTTTTTCTGTTTTATGTCTATAGAATACAGATGTATATACAGCATTTAAGTCCAAGTGATTTCAATTATTTTCACAATATCTAGTCTCAAATGGTGAATATGACTAGAATAACCTATGCCTATGAAGTGAAAACGAAAAAACTGCAAAATATCGGAGTTTAAAATTACAGGACTTACACTTTAAGAAAATGCTGTTCTGTGTTTTGATTAACTTTTACTTTTGTCTGGAACAAAACCAGAGTCACATTGACCCGTGCAGGCTTGGTTGTTTCTCTTTCACTTGCTCCACCATGGCTGCAATTTGGCTCTTTATGAATCAGAATGAATTTGATTGTTTAAAACCGGGTGGCATGAAGGCACAGTGGTCAGGGCTAGTTGTCACAGATACAACATCCTGGCTTTGAATCACACATCAAGTTCTTGTCCAAGGGAAGTCTGCACATTCCCCACAGCTATTTCTCACACATCCCAAAATGTTTGTGATAGGTTAATGGGAGTTTCTAAATTGATCCGATGTGGATATATGCGTGACTGGTCCCTGAGATAGGCTAGAACCCCATTTAGGGATGGTTCCTGACTTGCTCTTATAATGAAGACAAAAGAAACAAGTAAAAAGTTGGGGCACCATGGTCCCAGGATCCCCTTATAATTGGCAGACTGAAAAAATAAGCACATGACATGAGTCTATCTTTGACTCCAAGATGGCGGCAGGTTCAGGCATTTGGGAATCATAAGTGATTCGACTGTCAATCACTGCTCTCTGCAAAGGAAAAGAAAGAGAAAAGGCATTAGGCAACAGTGCCAGCCCCTGGTTGGGAATGTAATTGCATTCATATGATCCTTGAAGTTGTCTTCCAAACACACGTGTGTGGCACTCTCAATACTGCCAGAGTGGGCACCGACCCCTTGCACAACTGAATTTGATGTTGAGAATATTATATTAGTGTAAATGCAAATATTAAAGTGTAATGTTCTATAACATAAACAATAATATAAAGACTAAAAGAATAAAATGAGAAAATCAACAAATAATCTATAAAATATGTCTAATTTCATAAAGAGAAAATCCTGCTTTTATTGCTAAATATGTCATTCAAAAATTATGTAAGTAATCAATGTAAATTGCAAAATGCAAATGGAATTCAAAAATATGATCAGTAATCTCCCATTGCATAAGTCTTGCATAATCTTGTAATTGGCACAATTAACTTTTCTCTCATATATCTGTAAAAAATAGACATTTTATCCAACTGTATAACCCAGGACAAATTTACTTGCAACTTTGTAGCATTCTTAGCGTATTGTTTTCAGCTTTGGCATTCCTTCTTTGACAAGGCTTATGTAATTCTCTGTTCCTCTTGTAGCCTGTAGCCTTGTCCCTACTAGCAAGCATAAGCTAATGTTGCTAGGTAACAGCATTGCAGTTTACACAGCAATAGAAGAAGCCGCACTAGCAAACGGGCGCTTCAAAGCGGAAAGGGCACGTGTAATTCAGCAAGGCAATGGAATAACTTAGGTTTAGATGAACTCCCGTACCTCAACGGTTTAAGAAAGAGAAAACAGCATAATCAGGACTTGTGGATCATTCGAGCTGAAGGGTTTATAAATCAATAGCATGAAGAAGACTCAGAGACAATCCGAAAGCCAGCAACGTGAGGCCATCTGTGGAGCTGAGGAGCCATGGTTCAGACAAACTGTGAGACTTCAGCAGCAGCAGAATTTTTGTAACAACTGCAGTGTATTAAGGTTATTGTACTGTACATGGCAGACAGAATATTTAACAACAGCTGTGATGTGTGATTCAAGGCTGAAAAACTTTCATGGAATTTTTTTTCACTTGTATATAACATTGATGATTCAATGCAGTTTGACTCTTGTTCCAAGAAAAACAGCATGGCATCAGTCTGTGCTGTCTGCTTGTTTAACTACTTTTCTTTGTTAAAGTCATACATTTATTTTGATTTTTTTTTAATTTCACGATTGGAGCAAAGCTACAGGTTGGTTGGGAGCCTGTGTTGTTGTCACCCAGTCATAAAGGGTGATTTTACATCTGCCTGTGTTATTTAACATCACATATGGAATCCTGGTACCCCATAGCAAATCATTTTGAAAACTGCCATAAACGTGATCTAATTGGTACTACACTGGTTTTTTTTTTATCATTTTATGTCCACCAAGCTATTTACATAGTGGTTTATGAGGCACTATGGTGAATCAAAGCTCATTGAGTAAATATTTTAACAATTCGGTATTAGATCTTTTAAATTGCTGTAGTCTGACAGACTCCATGCCTGCTAGTGACTGCTTGCATGATACTAGCCTTCCCAATATGTGCATCAGGTACTGATAATTTTGTTAGCAGATGACTGTAAGCAAACCATTTTGGACACAACTTTCCTATTCTGTTTGAGTTTTGTAATCCCATCGCAAAGTTTCTTCAATAAGTTATGTGGCACCCCATATATTACATAAAGTGTTTTAAAGTTTGTTCTACAAAGGGTGACTCACTGTCCTGGTCTCAGAATAATGACATACCCATACAGTAATTACTAAGACCCACCACTTTGCAGTATCTGACTTCATCTCTGACCTATCCCATCAGCACTGGAGACAAAGCAAGAACCAGCGGGTGTCCACCTTATCAAAAAAGGTGAAACCGTCTTTTTTTTATAATTGGATTTTAGGACCTATTTCTTCATGACATGGTGGGGCAGCAGTCAGTATTGCAAAACCCTGGCTTCAAATCCATCACAGCCTAGATGGTTTTCATATTGTTGTTGTGTCTGAATGAAATTTCCCAGAGTACCCCAGTCTCCTCCCACAAGCCAAATATCTGTTTGACTTGACCAGTATGAGTGAGCGTTGCCGTGTGCCCTGCAATAGACTGAGTTCTGTTCAGTTTTCTTTTCTTTATTCTTTTCTGTTCTCCCATGGCCACCCTCATGATACTACTCTGTAAATTGTGTGTAATTAGAACATTGGAATAGTTGTGACAAGAACAGGCCATTCAACCCAATGAGCTTGTCCATTCTATTCATCCTGGTTCTCCATAATACCATCAAGTCGAGATCTGAAGGATCCTAAACTCCTTCTCTGCACCGCACTATTTGGTAATTTAGTCTGTGTGTCTATAGTTCTTTACATGAAGAAAAACTTCTAACAGTTGTGTTAAATTAATCTGTCTGCTCCAATTAGACATTTATGATGCCCACATACTGTTCTGTAATATCTAGGGTTTATTCGCTGACTTACATATGTTATCTTTAAATTATCATTTGTCAGTCAGTCAGTCATTGTCCAACCCGCTATATCCTAACACAGGGTTGTATTCATTTAAAATTATTATTTGTCATGTGTTTTTGTTATTATATATTTTTCATAATATGTTTATGTATTAGTTTATATGTATGTATGGTCTATTTATGTTTTCTGAAAATGTTCCTTTTTATCTATCAGTGGAATCACAAGAGTTGGGGACCACCCTCAAACTTTATAATTCAAGCCACGCAGTTGGTCTCTCAGAGGTTCATTGATTATTGTAGGCATTGTATTGGGTTTTCTGATTTATTCTAAATTTATGCTCCGTCTTTGACTTCTGATTACCGGTTTACAGAATTGCAGAAGATAAAGGGGCAGAGAGAGAGGCAAGATACATGAAACTGGAACACGATTGGGAAGTCTGAGAGAGTGAACGTGACTTCAGAAACAGCATTAGAATAGCTGTGGTGAGTTTCAGTAACTAGTATTTTACAAAGTGTTTCCTTGGTGTTTCTGTTTTCTTGACATTTGTGAGAGTCAAGGCTGGGTGGGAGAAGGTTGTCAAAATCAGGGCCTGTTTAAACCATTCCTTGAGATATTTTGAGTAATGTAAGAAAAAAAATTGTTGTTGTTGTGGTCATAACAGCAGGAAAGTGGTTCTTCTAGAAACACATCCATGAATTATTTATTGTTAAATAAATATTCCTGTTACAAGACTTAACTCTCATTCAGTGTTTGTGTCACGGCCTGCATTATTCTTGATGATGTTGCAAAGTGGCCTGGTTCAACATGTGACAGTATTGTACTTAATGCGAGTGGCATAAACATTTTATTTGAATGTAATTATGTCCATTTGAATATTATTATTATTATCTTTGAGATGAAGGCTTAGCATTAGTCTCAGAAAACTACCGAGCTTCATCATTATTTCAAAGGAAACAACTAAATGTCATCATGAGTACCATTCTGAGGCACCATAAAATCATGAGGTTTAAGGTTTAAGGTTTCTTTATTTAGTCATGTTTACACAAGAAAACATTAAATTTGCCTTCTCAGTTGCATCTAATAACAGACAGAATGAAATAAAACAGACAAATAGAAACAAGAAAGGTTAAGGTAAGGCAGTTAGATAATACATATTTACACCAAAAAAATGGTTACAGGATATCTATCAAAACCTTAATCATTATCTCCGATATTTCTTATGGCACTAGGAAGAAAGGAGTTTGTGGAGCGATTTGTGTAGGTTTTCAAAGTGACTATTCTTCCTCATTTACTGAACTTTAGTTCTACATGTAATGGATGACTGTCATCAGTTGAGATGATTTCCAGGTTCTTTAACATTTCCCTCTGACACACACTAGTCAAATCATCTACATCAGCCCCAATAACTTTAGCTGCATACTTCATAATCTGCTGGAGCTGTTTTGAGTTTTGGTTTGTCTAACTATTAAACCAGACAATGAAACTGAAAGTGATCACAGACTGGATCAGACTGCGATAAAAGGATAACATGAGGTCCTTGTCTACTTTAAATAGTTTGAGTTTATGGAGGAGAAATAAGCGCTGGTTGCATTTAGAAAATAGTTTTTTTGTATTTGTATTCCAGTTAAGATTGTTATCTAGGTAAGTTCCTAAGTATTTATATTCAGTCATTCTCAACCATGAACTTTTATTCCTTGGTGGATGTAGGTATAGGATGCTTCATAACTGTTGTACTTCTCATGTCTTACTTTGAGGTAGGACAAATTCTTATCCTAGACAGGCTTTTTGTGTATTTCCTACAAGTAATTCCATGACGATTGATAAATATGGGCACTGATCAGGCCTTGGTGCATTTTGAGGCCTGTTTTGACTTTTTTGTGTTGCAACTTTACTAGATGGGTGGCGTGGTGGAACAGTGGTAGCACTGCTGCCTCGCAGTAAGGAGACCTGGGCTTGCTTCCCGGGTCCTCCCTGTGTGGAGTTTGCATGTTCTCCCCGTGTCCGCGTGGGTTTCCTCCAAGTGCTCCAGTTTCTAAAGATATGCAAGTTAGGTGCATTGGCGATCCTAAATTGTCCCTAGTGTGTGCTTGGGGTGTGGGTCTGTGTGTGCCCTGAGGTGGGCTGGTGCCCTGCTCAGGGATTTGTTCCTGCCTTGTGCCCTGTGCTGTCTGCGATTGGCTCCAGCAGACCCCCGTGACCCTGTGTTAGGATATAGCGGGTTGGACATTGACTGACTGACTGACTGACTTTACTAGATATTATTTTATAATAGGCTAGGGTTTGGCATTACACAGTATTTTTTTTTTTATCAATTTCTTTACATTTCTATGACGCTTTTCTCACTACACAAGTGGGGAGCCATTTTAACCAGCACTAATGTGTAGCATCCACCTGGACAATATAACGGCAGCCATTTTGCAACACACGCTTACCACACATTAGATGTTAAGTAGTGAAGAGGCGAGAGAGAGAGACAATTAGAGACAGGAGATATTTAGTGGACCAGAATGACTAGGCTGGGGTGGGCAGTTTAGCCAGGACACTCTTTACAAAGGATGCCCAGGGATCTTTTATGACCACTTTTATGGCTCCCCACTTGTGTAGTGAGAAAAGCGTCATAGAAATGTAAAGAAATTGATAAAAAAAATACTGTGTAATGCCAAACCCTAGCCTATTATAAAATAATATCTAGTAAAGTCAGTCAGTCAGTCAGTGTCAAACCCGCTATATCCTAACACAGGGTCACGGGGGTCTGCTGGAGCCAATCCCAGACAGCACAGGGCACAAGGCAGGAACAAATCCCTGGGCAGGGCACCAGCCCACCTCAGGGCACACACAGACCCACACCCCAAGCACACACTAGGGACAATTTAGGATCGCCAATGCACCTAACTTGCATGTCTTTAGAAACTGGAGCACTTGGAGGAAACCCACGCGGACACGGGGAGAACATGCAAACTCCACACAGGGAGGACCCGGGAAGCAAGCCCAGGTCTCCTTACTGCGAGGCAGCAGTGCTACCACTGTTCCACCACGCCACCCATCTAGTAAAGTTGCAACACAAAAAAGTCAAAACAGGCCTCAAAATGCACCAAGGCCTGATCAGTGCCCATATTTATCAATCGTCATGGAATTACTTGTAGGAAATGCACAAAAAGCCTGTCTAGGATAAGAATTTGTCCTACCTCAAAGTAAGACATGAGAAGTACAACAGTTATGAAGCATCCTATACCTACATCCACCAAGGAATAAAAGTTCATGGTTGAGAATGACTGAATATAAATACTTAGGAACTTACCTAGATAACAATCTTAACTGGAATACAAATACAAAAAAACTATTTTCTAAATGCAACCAGTGCTTATTTCTCCTCCATAAACTCAAACTATTTAAAGTAGACAAGGACCTCATGTTATCCTTTTATCATAGTCTGATTCAGTCTGTGATCACTTTCAGTTTCATTGCCTGGTTTAATAGTCTGACAAACCAAAACTCAAAAAAGCTCCAGCAGATTATGAAGTATGCAGCTAAAGTTATTGGGGCTGATGTAGATGATTTGACTAGTGTGTGTCAGAGGGAAATGTTAAAGAACCTGGAAATCATCTCAACTGATGACAGTCATCCATTACATGTAGAACTAAAGTTCAGTAAATGAGGAAGAATAGTCGCTTTGAAAACCCACATAAATCGCTCCACAAACTCCTTTCTTCCTAGTGCCATAAGAAATATCGGAGATAATGATAATGGTTTTGATAGATATCCTGTAACCTTTTTTTTTGTGTAAATATGTATTATCTAACTGCCTTACCTTAACCTTTCTTGTTTCTATTTGTCTGTTTTATTTCAATCTGTCTGTTATTAGATGCAACTGAGGAGGCAAATTTCAAATTACAGGTTTTATGTAGAAATGGACATTTGTACAGCACAGTGTCCCCATCACTGCACTGGGATATTGGGATCCATATTTAGACCACAGGGTAAGCATCCCCTGCTGGCATCACCAACACCTATTCCAGCAGCAAGCTTTCCTAGATGGTCTCCCATCCAAGTACTAGCCAGCCTGTGTGATATATGATGTGTGTGAGCCAAAAAAAAATCTCAGTACTGCTTGTTAACAAACCAATGGAAAGAACCAGTGACTAAAAATGCTCTCGGACAAGAAGCCATGGGGAGGATGGACAGCATTAGCTATAATGACCTCAAATTCTCTCAGCTCTCTGCTTCTGCCTCCAGGGAGTCAGTCCGTGGCCTTTCTTGGTCAGCATATCCCTTGAGCTGGTGTAACTCCCCAAGTTACAGGTCCCTTCACTGGTGACACTGGTGACAGTATCTACTGTGTCTAGCCCATTTTACTATTTACACAGAAATGGTTTATTTCTAGGAGATATTTGTTTGATTCAGGTTTTATTTCACTTTGTTTAGTTGAGTAGTAGGGTTCAATTTATTTTATCTTATGAGTGAGTGCATGTGATGTTTTAAAAACAGTGTTTAAAACTGTATATTTAAATGAATGTATTTTGAAATAAAGGGAGTGTTAGCCATTATACCTGACAACTGAAGGTTTATTCCGAATGTATTGTGTGAATTCTGAAATTGGGATTTTGCATTTTTCAAACAACCAATCCGTTTGCTCAAGGACAGCTCAGCAGGTAACACTAAGACTGCCTTGTTTGTTTAAATTAGATTTTTTACTTTTAAGGGGTTTTTGATAATTGATATTGCTTTGCCCAGAGTCTCTATTACCTGGAGAGTATTTGAAATAAAGCACAACACAGCTTGGTCTAAAGATAAATTGCAAGAAACGAATGTGTGCAAGAAGGGCACTTCTTCAGTCAAAGACATTTACTCATTTATTTAGCTGGATACAATTCATCTTTATATTGTAAAATTAACTTCTACACATTAAGAGCACTGTTTACAGACACTGTATATAGTCTTTATATCACACCAAAAACATTTTTAATAAAACACAGAATAAGCAGCATGATCAAGCAACCTGTGGTGCCAGGTGACATTCCAGAGGGTGGTAGCCATCCTTCATGCCTGTTATTAAAGGCATTAATAGGGCTGGGATGATGGCAAGGAAGGAAAAACATTTACATCAAATTGATCACAAAATGACCAAACACAGCAGGTAAGGTATTTTTATGTATTGTGTTATTGTGTAATTTTGCCCAAGATATACTGCACGGCCATCTAGTAGCACGTTGCAGGTGCCAGAGAGCTACGATGGCGGCTGTCTTACTGCTGTGTCCTTAATGACGCCATCCTTCAAAGGTGCAACGTTCATCTTTGCCTGCTAAGCAATTCCATTATTCTCCTACTAGGGAAACAAAGAATAATTAGCTGTGGTTTGAGTATTATATAATTAAAGATTTTTCCACTCAAATAGCCATTTTACTTTTTGGGGTCATAGGTAGACTGAGCTTATCCTAAACATGTTAGACAAAGAAAGAAGTCAGCCCCTGGACTAGTTTGTCTTGAGTACACACAATGAGATCATTGATGCCCTCAAACTAAATAATTTAACTTGTCAATGCTTAAAACTTGAAAAAAATCCAAAGATACCAGACCTGGGGAATGTGCAGCCTCCGCACAGAATATGGCCAGGATATTTAAAGAAACTGGAGATTTGGGAGTGCTACAGTTTCTTGAATATTCTGAGTGACAGAAGGTAGCCATCAAGTGTACAAACTTGTTTATTTAAGACACTCCTTCTATTCTGTGACAGTGTTCACCTGTGTATCCTGGCTGGGTGAGGTCTTCCATGCTATTCCACATACTGTATTTGTTTAAGACGGTGAGCTTGTAAGCCATTTACAAATTTCTTTATGGGCTTTTCTTTAATATGCACTTTAAGTGATTGCTTTTGTTTAAGTGTATTTACGGGAATAATGTTGACTGTTAGTTTTTTTTAGAGGTAATCTGGCATAGCTGCCTAATGCTTCTTAACTCAACAAATCCCATCCACTTAGGAGGTACAACTGAAACAAAGTCCCCCAACACAAATGCTCAATTTTAGAATAGAGCTGGATGTGTAAGTAACGAGCATACAGCTATGTTTTCACAATTTTTTAAATTTTTACTAGTATTCTAAGAAATGCATTAGAAAATCAATGTACTCTTTACTTAATGCTTGTTTACATTTTGCATTATGTTGCCTTCTTATTATTTTGACTTGCATGACCCAGAAGTAAAGCATTAGGCAGATACTTCACATCAAAGGGCATTTTAGTCAAGGTAGATCGTACTTCCATGTGTTTCTTTTGTTACTGGAACTACTAGATTGTTTTCAGCCTTTTCGTCAAAACCCAGTAATTTGGCTAAATCAATCAATCAATCAATATTTATTTATATAGCACATATTCATACAAAAAATGTAGCTCAAAGTGCTTTACAAAATGAATAGAGAAATAGAAGACACAATAAAAGATAAACATAAGTCAACATTAATTAACATAGAATAAGAGTAAGGTCCGATGGCCAGGGTGGACAGAAAAAACAAAAAAAAACTCTAAAGGCTGGAGAAAAAAATAAAATCTGTAGGGGTTCCAGACCAAGAGACTGCCCAGTCCCCTCTGGGCAATCTACCTAACATAAGTCAAACAGTCCTCTTTGTATTTAGGGTTTTCATGGAAGGACCTGATGATGATGGTCACGTAGACTTCTGGCTTTCAGTCCATCAATGTTGGTGCATCATGATGCTTTGAGTAGGCCACCACAAAGAAACCGGAAAAAGAAACAGAAGAGAGAGTAGGGGTCAGTACGGATTTTAGAGCCACTGTGAATAATTATTATGAAGAATTGAACATACAGAGTATCAGTATTAAGTTAAAGTGAAGTTATAAAAAGGCCATGTTAAAGTAAAGTGTTTTCAGCAGTGTTTTAAAGTGCTCTACTGTATTTGCCTGGCGAATTCCTATTGGCAGGCTATTCCAGATTTTGGGTGCATAACAGCAGAAGGCCGCCTCACCACTTCTTTTAAGTTTAGCTTTTGGAATTATAAGGAGACACTCATTTGAAGATCTAAGGTTACGATTTGCAATATAACGTGTCAGGCATTCCGATATATAAGATGGAGTGAGATTATTTAAGGCTTTATAAACCATAAGCAGTATTTTAAAGTCAATCCTGAATGACACAGGCAACCAGTGTAGTGACATCAAAACTGGAGAAATGTGTTCGGATTTTCTTTTCCCAGTTAGGATTCTAGCAGCTGCATTCTGCACTCGTTGCAAATGATTTATGTCTTTTTTGGGTAGTCCTGAGAGGAGTGCGTTACAGTAATCTAGTCTACTGAAAACAAAAGCGTGAATTAATTTCTCCGCATCTTTCAATGATATAAGAGGTCTAACTTTAGCTATGTTTCTTAAGTGAAAAAATGCTGTCCTAGTGGTCTGATGAATATGCGATTTAAAATTCAGATTACAGTCAACGGTTACCCCTAAATTTTTTACTTCCGTCTTAACTTTTAATCCTAGTGCCTTAAGTTTATTTCTGATAACCTCGCTGAATCCATTATTGCCAATTACCAAAATTTCAGTTTTCTCTTTATTTAGTTTGAGAAAATTACTATTCATCCATTCAGAAATACCAGTAAGACATTGTGTTAGTGTATCGAAAGAGTCGGAGTCATCAGGTGCTATGGATAAGTACAGCTGTGTGTCATCAGCATAGCTGTGGTAGCTCACATTGTAACCTGAAATAATCTGACCTAACGGAAGCATGTAGATTGAGAAAAGCAGCGGACCCAGGATAGAGCCTTGTGGAACACCATATCGGATATCATGTGTCTTTGAGATTTGATTACCACAACTCACAAAGAATTTTCTCCCTACCAGGTAGGATTCAAACCAATTTAAGACACTGCCAGAGAGGCCCACCCATTGATATCCACAATCCACTATGTTTGTTAAGCCAGGAGGTTGAGGAGACCTAGTTCTGCTCTCAAGAAAAATTATGGTGCAGGATGATGGCAATTCCATCACTGTACTGTGGCAGCAATTCAAGGTGAAGCTGGAGCTGAAGTGGCAGATAAAGTCAGAACTGGAAGTGGATTTACGTTTGTGGCAGAAGTCAGATCTGACACTGGTTCAAGAGGTGGAGATGGATTAAAAATGAGAGTTGAATATAAGTGTGAGAAAGAAGGAGGGGGAAGTTTGTCATTGTAGTGAAGAGGAGAAGGATAGAGTCACATAATGATGAGGACAATGAACACAGTGATCAGAACATGCACAGTGTGTACAATAGTAAAAAGAAAAACCTTATCAAGCTCCAGAATGTGTTTGGTTTTGAGTTGGAAAAGGAGGAGAAGATGGACAGGGATGTTTTCAGAAGAAATGATTCAGCAGAATAGAATATTTTTAAGATTATTTTACCACCTACACTTTGATAGAGAAATGTACAGTAGTGTCTGAAGGGAAGATGAAAGTGTCACCATTTCTGCAGGAGTCCACTAGAAAATAAGAACAAGTGACACACCTACTGTTACACACGTCCGATTAGAAGACAGTTTACGGGCTCAAATAAGTGTGTTTGCCCACTGGACCAACTCTTTCTCCCCTGTCTTTACAGAACAACAGAAGAACCCTCAGCCTAACCATCACTTCCGGTCCCCAGACAACATCACTTCCGGTTCAAGTCCACCAGATCCTGCCCCCTCCTGATGTCACTTTCAGTTCCAGAATGCCACGTACTTCTGACGTAATTTCCTTCTGTCGACCATATATACTGCCTTCTCTTTGTAATAATCAGTTCTGTTTTGGACTCCAGTCTATAAAGATGTATTTCACTTGCCTGACATCTACAGTATACGGGGGGGTTCCCCCAAACCTTTGACGTTGTCTATGTGTTTCATTTACACTACACATAAAGATCAAAATCAGACTTCAACGGTAGAGTCTTAGTCCTTCACCAGACACACAGCCAGAAAGGCCACATGCAAAATGTAAAACTAAACAATGCTGAATACATCTGAGAGAATGACACCAAGCTACCAATTCAAATAAAGATGATGCATTGTCTGTGCAGCAAAACTGGACAAAAGTGTAGCCGTTGTCCTAAAGTATGTAGAAATAAAGAATAAACAGAAGTTTTAAGAGCTATAAGAAGTAAGGATTAAAAAAATATTAGTAATGGAAATGGCAGAAAGTGATAATGAGGAAAAGAAGGCAGAAGAAAATAAGGTTCAGAAGATACGTCATATCCATGGAGATAATATAACAAAGATTGCATTAAATTAAGAAAAGGGGAAAAATAAACAGTGGAGAAAGTAGCAGCCTTATACAGTAAAATGATATGAGGGAAAACAGAGGAGAAGCAAAAAAAGAGAAGAACAGTGATAAGAGATAAAGGAAGAATATAGAAATGTAAGGATTCTTGGTGGGTAAAAGTAAATGAAAAAAGTAATTAAGAGTGATATTAAGGATGAAAATTCAAATAATTTATCCCAGATTGTCACACCCGTATGCTATGGGAGTGTTTGGAAGGCTCAGCTCACGAGGTACTGGGGGACAAATGAAGGTGAGACGCAGCTACTATCTTCTCTTCCTTTTTCAGCCCTAATGTGGAGGAGAAGCCGTCAAACACGATTGATGGTCCTCCCACTTCACCGTGGAAGTCCTGGACCATCCACTCACTCTGCTCTATAAGAAAAACGCAGCCGGAAGTCTTAGTTCATTCAACAGACTGCTACTGTCAGAGCCAGACTGCCTGCTGAAGCATTAAAATTATGATTATTAATGATCAATGAACATTTGATGTTCATATTTTGTTTTCATTATGTTTGAGCACCAACGCTCTCCAGTTGCTTTTCAAACTAAATAGAGTTGGCCGGTTCCAAGCGTCAACTGGATGATAACATACATACAAGACCGCAAGACAAGCACATTAGTGAGTCTTCATTGTTTGTTAATTTATTTTTATTTTTAAAGTTGTGTTTTTTTTATTATATTTTTCTCAAACAATTAAAAAAAATACTTTATTTTCCTCCCAGGCAATGCCTGGTTTTTCAGCTATGTTAGCTAGTTCACAGTAAAATATCCAATGCCAAACACTAGTGATGATGGTTAATAGATCACCTAGGACTATGGCACCATGGAGGCAGGAGAACCAGATGGAGTGCTAATTTTGCTGCAGTCCAGTGAGACCACAGCAGAGCTGAAGAAGCTCGTAGGCAAAACGTGCAGTGAAGTTGGAACTAACTTGAATGCTGAGTGGGCAGTAGACTTCAGCTTGTTGGATACAAGTTAAATTTTATTATTACCTCAAGCAGAAAAAAATCGACCATGGTAAGGACTAATGTCTAAAGACCCAGGGACACCATGTGAAGTCACTGTTATCTATTCTGTCAGTTTTAGGCAATTGAAAAATCACAATAGTTTCTCTAAAATTGTTTCATATCTACAGTGCTTTGAAGGGGTGTATATGCCCGAGGAACATCTTCTTTGAATCTTAGTAACAGGAGAATATGGTCACCATAGCTACAGTAGAGGACATGTGCCGGAAGTCAAGTACAAGAAGCTCCTGCAATGGTGAGAAGCACTGGCCTTTTACTTTACTTTTACACTGAGCACTTTTACACTTTTACACAGTGCACAACATTTTGCACTGGTAACAATTAAACGTAAATAATTAGAATGACAGAACAGAACAAAATGTTTTTAGTTGTTTGAGAGCTTGTAAAGTATACTTAATCAGAAGGAGGAGGGTAATTCCGAATGGCTCATTTGACCAGTTTGTAGGTAGCCATATTACAGTTTGCTTTTCTTCCACAAGATCAAATCCATACAGGAAAGGATTCACTTGCAGCCTGTGTGAAAGGTTATGTAATAAATGAGAGATTTACAGGGTCAGTGGTGTTTTTTGCCATCAAAATTCTGGAGGAGCCATACACATGTGCAGACATCTTTGACGCTTACAATAACTTGAATAGCTAATAATGATCTTTTGCTCACCTTTTGTGTCACAAAAAAATCAGCCAAACAATGGAATGCTGGTGCCTGATCTTCCTCAGTTGGCATCAGATCATTGTGATATCCCCAACATATCATCATCTAATACAGCATTATAAATTTAAACTTTAATTAAATTGAGAGCCTCTCAACCACCGACTGCTCAACACAATATATTGGCTATGAGCTGCCTAAAATGAAATGACAAGTTTAGAGTCAAATTGCTTTGAGGTGAAAAAGGACCAGCCACATTAACAAGGAACATTCAGGCCACACTGTGTGAATTGAACACAACACTTTGAGGAGCAGAACAAAAGATGTCTGGTGTTTGCTGGACAGACCAAGGGTGGCAAACAACAGAAAAATTTATTTTCTATATAAATAGAAAAAACATCATTTGTCCTCAAGAAGACATTGGGATTTTTACAGATAGATAGATAGAGGGCGGCATGGTGGTGCAGTGGTAGCGCTGCTGCCTCGCAGTTAGGAGACCTGCCTTGCACCCTGTGTTGGCTGAGATTGGCTCCAGCAGACCCCCGTGACCCTGTAGTTAGGATATAGCGGGTTGTATAATGGGTGGATAGATAGATAGATGTGAAGAATTATGCAGATGTATTGCTGTTAGTATAAAGGAGCCCCAGTAGTTTTCTTGGCACACTTCTGCTTAATAATTTATTGGCTGAAAGTCCTTAGTGTTAGTGTGTCACAGAGAGGATGTGCAGCAGTGTTTATAATGGCACTCAGTTTTGTTTTAATTCTCTCCTTTGCTACAACCTCCAGGGGCTCTACAGGGCATCTTAAAACCGAGCTGCCCTTTTAATTATTTTTTTAATTTAATGGTCCTGTCTTGAAGTGATGTTACCACATCAGCATACCACAGCGTAGAAGATCGCACTGGTCATCACTGAGTTATAGATGTGAAGGATTTCACTACCCACAATACAGGAAATGGTCTCTTAAGAAAAAAGTGCCTGCTCTGCTCTTTCTCATATTGATCCTCTGTATTCTGAGACCAATCCAACATGTCATAAATGTGGACCCCCAAATATTTGTAGGAGTGGACCACCTCTACATCCACTGCTTATATAGTAACCGGACATAGAGGCTCTGTGGAGCAATGAAAGTTAATAGTAGTTCATTAGTTTTGCTGATGTTAAGACGAAGACAATTGTCTTTGCACCAAGAAACAAAGTTCTCCACATGACTTTTATACTCTGTCTTATCCCCTTTATCAAAGCACCCCATAAGTGCCGAATCATCTAAAAATTTCTGTAACATTACCTGGTATTATATTTATAGTCTCAGACCGTGTTCTCAAACTCCATTCCTGGAGGGCCGCAGTGGCTGCAGGTTTTCATTCTAACCCTTTTCTTAATTAGTGACCTGTTTTTGCTGTTAATTAACTTCAATTGAATTAAATTTAATTGACTTGCTCTTGAAGAGTCAGACCCCTTAATTGTTTTTTTTTCCTTAATTAGCTGCCAAAAAGTAATGAGATACAAAATGAGCCAAAATATGACCAGCAAATTGCGTCCATCTTACAGTATATAATAAAGAAAGATGAAGGTTTCAGGAAATAAAACATTTTAACACTGCTCTTAGAAAAGAGAAAAACAACAATTTCAGAAATGTCTGCTATTGCACAATAAGAGCAGCAACAAGCCATGGAATTAAAGAATGGGTTTAATTAATGACAAGAAGCGGCACCTCCTTAAGCAACTGCTTGGAGTGAAACTGGTTGGAGTTTGAGGCCCTGACTTAGTTGGTATTCTGTTGGCTCAGTCACTTCACAGTTCATTTCTGTTTGGGTGCCGTTTAAGGGAAGAAAAGAAGCAATTTAGAGGAACGATGAAGAAATTCAGGGAAACAAATCTTAAAAAACAAGTCAATTAAAATGAATTTAAAAGTTAATTAGCAGCAAAAACAGATCACTAATTAAGAAAAGGGTTAGAATGAAAACCTGAAGCCACTGTGGACCTCCAGGACCCGACTTTAAGAACCCTTGTCTAAGATGTACAGAGTGAAGAGAAAAGGAGACAGGACTGTTCCCTGTGCTGCGCTAGTGTGGCTCACATCTGTATCAGAAACACAGTTCTCGAGTCAAACAAGCTGTGGTCAGCCCAACACATAGTTCATTATCCAGCGTGCACCATAAGCTCGTCCACCTGCATATCTCTGAGTTTACCCTTTAACATGGACGGCTGGATGGAACTGAAGGCTCTCGAGTAATCAAAAAACATAATCCTCAGTGCTGCCAGCTCTGTCCTGGTGAGAATAAGCCTTGTGAGGCAGATAGATAATTGCATCCTCCACTCCGATCTGTACACATCTTAGATGCTGTGATCTTCGCAGAGTCAATGGAGGCTCTGATTTTGGCACTCGAGAGACTGAGTGAGGAGTCTGAGTGTCTGGACTTTTGAGTGTCCTGGATAAAAACCAAGATCCAGGCGTTTAATGACCTCTTGGGCACAGCCATCAGCAGTGTGTCTGTTTACGGAGAGAGTGTCACCCTTGTTCAAAGGGTTACTTACCTTGGCATTGACATTCATGCTTCTGATGACTCTTCCTGTGAAGTCAGTAGACAGATTGGGAGAGCATGGGGGTCATGAGGTCGCTGGAAAGGGGTGTGTGGCGCTCCTGGTCTATTCAAAAGGACGAAGGTCCAAGTCTTTAGAGTCCTGGTGCTTCCTGTCTTGCTGTATGGTGGTGAGACATGGACGCTATCCAGTGACCTGAGACAAAGACAGGACTCCTTTGGTACTGTGTCTTTCCGGAAAATCCTTGGGTACCGTTGGTTTGACTTTGTGTCGAATGAGTGGTTGCTCATGGAGTCCCGAATGAGGCATATTACCTGCATTGTGAAGGAGCATCAGTTACGGCAATACAGCCATGTGGCACGTTTCTCCGAGGGTAATCCAGCTCATAAGATCCTCATTGTTGGGGACCCGAGTGGCTGGACCAGGCCAAGGAGTCACCCATGTAACACCTGGCTGCAGCAGATACAGGGTCATTTCCGGAGGGTGGGACTGGACTGCATTTCTGCCTGGGGGGTTGCCAACTGGGATCCTGAGTTGTTTTGTCATGTAGTGGGTGCAGCAACGCACTGTATCAGTGCATGCTCCCCAACTTGACTTGACTCTGATCTTTGTCTGATATGCAAACTGCAGCAGGTCACTCTTCCTTTAACCATTCCTCTTTGTGGTCCCATCCATATCCACTCAAACTGTTCAATTCCTTGAAACACAGGAAATTGTGAGTAACAAATGTAAACTGTGTATATATCAAACTTTAATACATTTTCAATTCTGAAAAACACTTTTATGTGCCACTGCATACTATGATCATGTAGAAGATTTAAGTAATAACATTGGTTTACCTTTTATTTGTGGCCTTGTGCTCAGGTGCATTACTTGTGAATGTTTTCATAACAGGCCTAACACAAAACCAGCCCTGCAGTGTTGCCATGTCCACGGTTTCCCCACCAAACTGAGATATTTTTGATCTGTTTCCACTGTTGTGGTCTTCTTTTAAAAAAATGTATTTTGGGCTATATTAATTGTATCCTAACCCCCCACCACACTAGAAACACCAAGGGGACCCATGCCTCAGCTCTTCTCTGTTATATATGAATAACATTGCATTAGAAACACACTAAGGGGGAATAAACAACCCTGGTCTTCAATGTTATATAGATATATCATTAATCGTGAAAAACCATGAAGGACATGTGCAATAGTAGATAAGTACAACGTTACATGTTCTTTGATATTAGATTATGTTTTATGGTCAAAACAGAAAATACATCATTTATTGGGCTAGTTACATGTGCCACAAGGTGGGTTTTGACTTGTCTTTAAGCTGGGAATTTTTACACGACCTGGCAGCTCTGCTGTCCAGTATTTTCTTATACTCATGCATTAAAGCTAGTTGCAAGAGTGGCGGTTGGGGGTGGCAAGTGGGGCGACCACCCCAGGCCCCTCACCTAAGGTGGCCCCGCTTTTGTGGTCCGCATGTCCTGTTCGAGTGGATTTGTCAAGTTATATTCTCCAGTTATACTTTGATAAAGTCCGCTTGTTAACATTATTTTTTATTAAATTTGCATGCAAGTTTATACAGTCCACACATACCGGTAACAGAGTTTGACATAACCGGCCCCATGTGGGGTTGGTCAGCCCTAGGCCCTGCACACCACTAAGACCACTTCCAGCTAGTTGTGTAAGCCTTTGTGAAGTCTTTAGTCAGCGAAGTGCAAAGAATGACCTCTCAGCCAATGCGAATGGCCCTGGTAAACAGATGCAGAATTTTAGGAATTTTTCCACCTTTCTCAAACGTTCTCGCATTTTTGGTTGCCAATAAAATGTGCAGTATCATTAATTGAGTTAATTCCTTCACCTTTGACAATATCACCCTGGAGTGTAAATTAGATATGCAGCCAACACTAGTCAATCTGTCCAGGAAGCTGGGTAGCAATGTCATCCAAGCCATTTACTGCATCGACTATTGTTACTATACTCTCTCAGCATAGTCTCCTTTTGTTCATCTTTATTAGACAGGCAGTGTGGTGTAGTATAGTGGTTAAGGCTTTGTACTTCAAAACCTTAAATTTTGGATTCTGATCCCACAACTGACTCATGTGTGGACCATGAGCAAGCCACTTCACCAGCCTGTGCTCCAATTGGAAAAACCAAAAAGAAATGTAACCAATTGTATCATTAATGTTGTACGTTGCCTTGGATAAAGGTGTCAGACAAATAAGTAAATATAAATGTATTAAATTGGTGATCCAATTCAGAACTCACAAGGTCTACAGCTTAAAAGAATTCTCGTTTCCAATGTGCCTGTCCTTTGTCAAATACATTGCCCACTCCATTCCATCCATATCCTTGAAACAAGCAGAAGTTCTGATGATTCTCAAGGAGCTGGGCATTTGAAGATTAAGCTCTGCTGCACATCCACTCACTATTGTCATTAGTTTCTACATGAACAGTATTCATCTTCTCACACATGCATGCTTTCTCTGATGGAACCAACACACTCAAAAACTGGCATTGCTTGCTGATGTTGGTAACAGCTTCACATGGTTCAAACAGATCTTCACAGCTCACCACACCATGCTTGTCTGTGAAGGCCTGTCACCTTAGCTCAAGTACCTTTAACCTCCCCTAAAGTACAGAGCACTGAGTTGGACACAATAGTGCTGAAAAGTGCCTAAAATAATGTCTTGCTCTTTGATAATTCACCAATTGTTACTGATACTACTGTACTTGAATAAAAATAAGAGTACCTGCAACAATGTGTATATCTATGGCTATTTCTTGTAAAATCAAGTCTAGTGAATGACTGCAACAGTGAACATATAGCAATGTGGAGCATTCTTGTTTTAGATTTGCATGGACACTTTCAAAATGACCTGACATGTTGCTTGTGCCATCTAAGCTATAACATTGAAGCCGCTCTATTGATAGATTTAGACGTAAAAATATATCTGTGATTCAAGAAAAACGTGTCTTTGCAGTGGAATAGGGGGTGATATAGAAACCCGGAAAATAATATACTGCTTTTAAACTAGAGTCATAATACTGTGGACATCAAAAAACTGTTCATATGAAATTATATCCGTAGTGCTATCTACAGTTAGCCCATAGAATTTATGTACTCTCACCTCTGAACTGCATGTGCAAAAATTTCTAGGATTTCATGTTGTATGGTATCTGACATCCACATCCCTGCCTGGGATTCACAAAAGCTTGAGGAAAATCATATGTTCTGTGCATCATAAGTCTCAATATGCATTGGCTTTCAGTTGGAGTTCTTAGTAATTTTATTGATCTAAACATCAATTCTATAAGCATTCTGGTTGTTTCTTGATCTTTCTCAGCCTTGGAAGACAGTAATAGGTTTCTTGCGTAGAGATGGCAGCATTCAAACTGACTACAGAGAGATTAGCTTTAGATTAGAGCTGTGTGATCTTTTTTGTCAAATATACTGTGCAAGCATGGCGAAATTCTTGTGCCACATTTGTGAGATGGGGTGGCAGGGAAGTACAGGCAAAAAGACAATAAGGTGATGCATAAGTAAATAAGTATAACAAATAAGAGTAGCAGAAGAATGCTTTTATGCACATAGTCCAAAACGGAACTCTGCAGACATATAAATTATATTAAATGGTAGGAAATAATGTAGATGGCAGTATACATGTAAATTTCAGTAGAATTAGAGATAAAATAGTAGGACAGGTAAGATCAGGTTACCAAGAGTTCAATGACTGTATGACCTATGAGAAGAAGCTGTCTCTGAAGCGTTTGGAGTGTAGCAAAAATGAAAATAGGGAGTGAGCTTGATGGCTGTCATAGACAATGGATTTAGCTCTCCTCAGGCGTCTGATGGAGTAGATGGTATGAAGCTGTGGAAGGTCGGCCCCCAATAATTTCAGAAGCTGTAAGGTCAGTACTTTCGAAGAGTTTGCAATCCTGGCAAGTCAGGTTACCAAACCATACCATGATACATCTGGTCATGATACTTTCAATAGTGCAAAAGTAGAAGTTCATTAGTGTTTTGGTTCCTATGGAGATAAGAACCATTGCTGAGCCTTTTTGAGGATGCAGATGTTGTTGATAGACTACAAAAGTTGGCCGGTGATCTGGACAACCAGATACCTGAAGTTGCTAACTATCTGGACAGGGAAGCCACTGATGTGAAGTGGGGCATGATTGCCTTTTTTCTTCTCCTTTGTTTTGTCAACATTCAGGGAGAGGTTGTTATGGCATCATTCTGCCAGGTCTTTTACCTCCCACCTGTAGACAGCCTCATCTTTGGTGGTATTGAGGCCAGTCACATTGGTGTCATCTGCAATCTTGATGACACTGTTGTCTTCATGCTTAGCTACATAGTCGTAGGTGAACAGATTGCATAGCAATGGCCTGAGTTAGCATGGTGAAACGCCAATGTTAGTAAGCAACATGAATATCATATATGATGTGATGACCACATATTGTGGTGAAATTATGCCAGATACTAAATTCACCTGTTGTGAAGGAGCTTACTTATAGCTATGTCTTTTCAAGGGTCCCAAAACTGAACTGCTACTGAGTTGGCAAGGTAGTATAGTTAAAGGTTGCATTATTTGTCTCTGGCAAACTTACATATGCTTTACTGATTACATTCAGTACGTTCTATACGTTAGGCACATTCAATATGGTCAATACGATACGTTACAGGATGCGGTTTGAAAAATGTTTGCCCTCTATGCCATACCATCTACAAGGCAGATCATAAACTGGGACTAATCTGTTGTCAGAGGGACAAGAAATAATTAGAATATTCAATTTAGGTTTTGGGGGATATGCAGTAATAGAATCTCCCATAAATGATGCATTAATATATAGTCAAACATTTTAACATAACTACAAAAAAATACTTCTATAAATTTATCATAACCTAAAAAACTAACAAATGCCTCTTACATTGCCATTTCATCAATATGTTGAAATTCCTTCTTTCTGGCCTTGTAACAAACGCAGATGCTATCAGATACACAGTCCAGCCACCAATACTTTGCAAACCAGCTTGCCTGAAATGATTGTCTGAATGTTTCTGTTCCAGGGAAAATTATATTTGGCTGACAGGGCTAGTCAGTTCCAGGAAGGTCAGCTACTGTTGACAGTGAATCGTTAGTTGTTGCCATTTGAGAATGCACAAGTACACAACTTCGGCCAATGAGATGGAAGTTCCAAAACTGTCCTTGTTCCACTTTTCTAAAGTTACAGGCTAGCTGAACATGTTATCCTCAAACTGAGTGGCATCTTTTTCAGTCATGGAAGAAACACTAATTTGTCCACATTTGGTGATTTTGCAGCAAAGAAGTAAGAAATTCTTTTTGTGACATTTGGAAGGTAGCACAGCTATGTCGCTGACTTAATGCTTGATCTCATGATATAATCCATGCAATTTGACCAGACGTTATGTTTTACGTGACTGCATCCGATTTTTATTTGGTAAATGTTTATTTAGTAAATCGAAAAAAAAAAAACATGAGGCCTAATACTCAATTATTATCCCAACAACAAGGAGTGGGCATAGAAAGGTTCTCTGGGTACTGTGGCTTCCTCTAACATTCCACATTAGTGCACATTCAGTTGATTGAGGATTCCAGTTGTGTTAGAGTGGATGCCCCATCCAGGATAGGTTTCCGATTTGCCAGTGAGACCATTAAATCGCCTAAACAGCATGAACATCTTTTAATTGTTAAAAGCTACGTCATTTAACCATATTTGGAGGTACAGCATTACCTGTAACTGTAGGAGTGAAAATGAGATTGCTGTCTTCTCTGAATATGCCTAGTGTCATGTTTGGGCATTTTGCGACTGCGATGGAAGCAGCCAAAATATGAACCTGCATATTTTTTTCCTTTATAAATATGGATTTATCATTTCTGTTCTTCTTAACTCTTTGGGGGCTGAATATTTTTTACATTTTTGCTCTTGTTTGCACCGTACAACACGAGCGCAGGAAATCTCGGTCAAACCAATGAAGCTAACTTTCTAGCAACGAGAGTCCAACTAAAACATAACGGTTGGTTTTGCCACAGTTTACAGTTGATTACCATCGTCAAGTCCTCCTTTTGACTAAAGTCGACATCAGCCCTGAAAGAGTTAAAACCAATGTATATGGGATTTTCCATAATGACTCTCAAGAAATGGAAGAAGAGGTTGTAACTGAGATAGAGACCCCCAGCAACAAAAACTGGAATGTTGGGGCACCAACCAGGTCATGCCTTTACTAAGTTCATAAAATGAAATCAAAACAGTGACACAGAAATAATTTAAAACTCCTTAGTTATAACTTCTGGCTAACAGACCATAAGGCTTCATCTGCAGCTCTGTCCTAGGCAATGCTGGATCCAATTCAGACCCCATTATGTGGGTCACCACTACCGGCAGGAATATAGAGAATCTGGGCATAGTGTGGGGCATGCTACACATCCTCCTCAGGCAAGAGAAGACATTGTTAGCGACAGCGACCCTTCTCACCCCAGGGTGGTATTGCTTACCTCGTCTGATCTTGGAAGGTGGTCCCCAGGCTTGCATGTGTGATAAAGTATATGATCTGCTTTCTGATTGTGAAAGCCGTGATATTAGGCTGATATATGAAGTGTATAACATAAGCTGAAATATGCTGTATAATATAGTGAACTGCATTTAAAGAAATCTACGATGTATCAAAAAGTACAGCAGCCATGAGACAAAGATCCATTAAATATTAGTAGTATGGAAAATGTTATATGGATTGCTACAATTCTGTAAGCAAATGCTTCATTATAGCGTGGCTAATGACTACATATAGCAAAAAATCATTGCCAATTCTGTATGAAGAAACCTACAGGCAGCACGCTGAGAAAATGACAGTCACCCATCTGATCAGTGGATACTGCTGCCAGAAAGTTAGGCGGATTTAAAAAATGAGCAAAGCAGGGGTGATTCTTTCCCACTCCAATATGGGTGAAAATGCCTAATGTGGCCAAGATTTAACAACAAAAAAAAGCAATGTTGTGTGCCATTTTGTATGCGGATTAATTTTCAGTGCCTGGTGTTGAGTCGGCTCACATGAATTCTGCTCTGAGGGCAGATGTAGCCCCCCAGACAGGGGCATAGCTTGCCAATCTGATTGACAAGAGAGAAGCCATGCAGACTTTCCGAGGATGTGCATGCAAATTTGTACCTCTGACAGTTTTTCTTGTAATTTGTGCATTCACATGAGCAGAAATCAACAGCAACTAAAAACACACAATCTGGTCTGACTTGGGGGGGCTGTGTAGCTTGAGATACCAGCACATGAACGTAAAACATAGCTGGGAAAATAAAATCAACGGAAGGTGTAAAAGTGCCAAATAAAAAATACATGTCTTTTATACTCAATATACATTAGAATAATGTTTATAAAATAGAAAAGTATTTGCATTTGTATTTAATGAGCTGACTGATAATTTTCAGACTGATAATTACATTTATTAATGTTCCAAAACAGAAATTATGGTTTATACAAATAAAAAAAAAAAAGCAATATACTGTAACTCCCTTGGGTGGCATGGTGGCACAGTGGTAGTGCTGCTGCCTCGCAGTTCAGAGACCCGGGTTCGCTTCCTGGGTCCTCCCTGCGTGGAGTTTTTTATGTTCTTCCCGTGTCTGCGTGGGTTTCCTCCCACAGTCCAAAGACATGCAGGTTAGGTGCATTGGCGATCCTAAATTGTCCCTAGTGTGTGTGTGTGCGCCCTGCCTGGGATTTGTTTCCTGTCTTGCGCCCTGTGTTGGCTGGGATTGGCTCCAGCAGACCCCTGTGACCTTGTGTTAGGATATAGCGGGTTGGATAATGGATGGATGGATGAAACTCCCTTTAATACCACTTTCAGCATCAGCTGAACAAATTCTCATTTGATGAATGTGTCCCAAAAATGAAAAAGTTGAGTTATGTGTCTGGTATTATTTTCGAACTGTGTGCTTATTACAAATGTGTTCTTTAAAATGGTCGTCACTCAGTTATGTCCAAGAATTACCATTTAGTGAGCAGTAGTTTAAACCGAGTAACCAAATAACTGGATGTTAGAAGCCATAGTAAGCTGAATTGGTCAATCAAGCTGTGAACAAGGAGCTATATAAGCTAAACATTCACTTATCGCAAAACCATTGTATGCATTTATTTACCATTTGATAAGCATTTACATCCTGCTAATTTGTTTACCATTTCTCTGCGCGATTAGATGGTTTCTTTCTATACATTGATGGTTATTCTCAATGGCCATCATGCATGCAGATTCAACGACGGCAGTGATCAGGCTGCAATTCAAACCCAGGGTCCTGGAGGTGGGACTCAACAGCACTAACTACTGACCCCATGTGAAGGGCATTTGTAGTGAGTCCGGCATTGCAGGCAGCAGACAATCAGTGTTAGTATTTTAAACCATTTGGAAATGTTTATAACATGATAAGCTTCTCTGAAATTATTTTTTATTTTATTCTTAGTGGCATCTTTCATGTTAACATTCCACTGATTTCCAAGGATGTTTATCTGTAGCTGTTGCACTGCGGCCCAAGTGCCAGTACTTAATGTGGCAGGCCAAGGAGGTTTCAGGTTTTTCCCATCTGTATTTCGAATCAAATGAAAGGAAACACTCATTTTTGCTGCTGTTATTAATAATAATAAAAGTATACAATTTCTGGTTTCTAGCTTTGATCCTCCTAACAACTACTAATGATGTTTTGAAAGTTAGAACATTTACCCTGTGGATCAACTTTTGCCTGATTATTTTCTGCTTTCTGAGCCAGGCAAGCATTTCCAGTCTATCCCACCAATATGCTAAAAACTAACTGCATGTATTTTTTTGTGCATTTTGGTTTCAGTCAGGAGAGTAGATGTGCTGTGGTGAACATAATGGCCCTAATTATTAATAATTATGTAATATGTTCCGAGACGGGGTAGTAGTGAGATAACTCACAAGGACTGGGAAGAAATGAACACTTGTGGGAAAACTGCTGTGATCCCTTAAGGAGGCTGGAAGTTAGTTAATTCCGCCAGAAAGCCAAACTATTCTTTATCATTTTTTTTGAGTTAAGGAATTGTAAATTTCCTATTTAACTTTTATTGTGAAAGGATTGCTGTGCTACTGGGGCTCCTTAATACCAACAGCAATGCGTCTGCATAATGCCTCACTGTGACTGGGACTGCCTAGTCAGAAGGTTTCTTTTCTTTCTTTTAAAATGTTTCTTCCCTTTTAGTCATTCTGGTCTGAGTGTATATACATGTATTTATCTATCTATTTATGTATTTATTTAAAGAGCTTCTGCAAAAAGCCAAATTTTTGCCTAGGGACAAATAAAATTCTATACTGTGAAGACAGGAAGAATTTTTATTGTGAAGCAAAATTTTACAGGAAGGATACCATCTCATGGAGGGCAGAGGAAAAAAAGAAGACAAAAGGAAAACAACTTGGAACAGAAGTCACTGGGGAGATGAAGGCAGACCTCTTAACGTTTGTAAGCAGGGCTGTAGTGTGTTAACGTTAAAAAGACTTGAGAATGTAAACCTTTTGGACTTTGATTTGGGATTATAACGTGGTTCTGGATTTTAGTTGGAGTGAAAAAACTTCAGGATAGTTCACCTTGTGGATTATGTGCACTGGATGTTCTTAGACTTTGTGTCAAGAAAAAGCAACTAGAATAGTTATGAAGAAATAAGTCCCATGAGTGCTTGGGGGAGATCAATCTTACTTCATAAAGAAAAAAAAAGAAACTGTTTCTTTGCTTTGTGGAAGTGTTCAAAATAATGGACTTGTTTCTTTTTTTAGTTTATTCCTGACATATTCTTTTGTTTAGATGTTTATCTGTATGTGATCTGAACATGAATTCTCAATACATTTCGGTGTGTTACATGTGATATAGCTTAGGAATAGCTATTTCTATTTCCTTTGAGCATCCCAGAATTCAGCCTTGTTTGGTTTTGTATCTCAGCCTGTCATATGCAGGGGCAGTTGACTGTTACAATTCAGTGAAATAAAAGATTAGCAAGCACTCTTTTAAATAGAAGGTTACTGCTGTTCTGCACTGTTGAAAGGCAAACACAAAAATCTTAGCATACGAACCAAAAGAAAACAGAGCCACGTACGGTTTGGGCAAGCAAAAGGTCTGAGGCCAGAAAATTGATTTGAGCCAAAACCAAACTGCTAACAAAGTTCAGAGTCAACATTCACACACAAAAGTGTAAAATTTGACTAAATCATTTTCAGTCATTCTGACACCATTATGTTTTAGTGCAACAGCCAAAAACATAGACAAAGGATCAAGTTCTTAAAGTGAAATTGCACAAAGAATTTCTGTCAATCAGAATGGCAACCATCAAAAAACACACAAAAATAATAAAATGGCGACACAGAGCAGTTATAAAAATAGTTGTCATGCATGTGCATGTCTCTGGTAATGGTAATTACTCACTGAACCAGAGGCTCGAGCTGTGGTCTAATGTTTTCTCTGTTCTTCCCTCTGCAGAATTGAAGACTGACAGCCACGCCACCTCTGATGTCACTTCTGTCGTCCGCCTTCCTGGACCCGACCCTTCCTGCTATGTGACTATATAACCCAAGAACGGGCCATCTTGTTCAGTTCTGTTCTGAAATCGTGTCTGGAAAGACATCTCTGCCAATTATTATGTGTTACATTGTGTGCCTTTTTCCAAATTATGTTGTCTCCTTTTTACAAAGTATTATAAATATTAATAATGCTCAAAGGTAATATAAGAGTAGGGCGGCACGGTGGCGCAGTGGTAGCGCTGCTGCTTCGCAGTTAGGAGACCCGGGTTCGCTTCCCGGGTCCTCCCTGCGTGGAGTTTGCATGTTCTCCCCGTGTCTGCGTGGGTTTCCTCCGGGGGCTCCGGTTTCCTCCCACAGTCCAAAGACATGCAGGTTAGGTGGATTGGCGATTCTCAATTGGCCCTAGTGTGTGCTTGGTGTGTTTGTGTGTGTCCTGTGGTGGGTTGGCACCCTGCCCAGGATTGGTTCCTGCCTTGTGCCCTGTGTTGGCTGGGATTGGCTCCAGCAGACCCCTGTGACCCTGTATTCGGATTCAGCGGGTTAGAAAATGGATGGGTGGTAATATAAGAGTAAATTAAGTGGGTATTTAGATTCTACACATATCAAAACCCTGACATCACGATAACCACAACAGCAGTGCTTGGAACTCTGGAGTTACATGAGCATACTGTAGGCCAGGGGTCCTCAATCATAGTCCAGGAGGGCTGCAGTGCCTGTATGTTTCCCTTCCAGCTAGTTTCCTAATTTGAAGACAGTCCTTGCTGATGATGAAACTTGGAATTCAACTATTTGGCGTATTAGTGTTTTTATTTATTCAAGAGAAATTTTTATTGTGCTATAGAGTTTCCTTCTCTGAGAACATTATCCATGTGTTTTGTGGACCAGAACAGATTTAAACTTAATGGTCCTTCCACTTCCCCTTTCATTTATTTCTAAACATTTTTTAACACTAATACTTCATGGCGCATATGCACAGGTTTAAAAGGAAGCACCTTGGCTGGAGAGCTGCTGGTTTATTGATTATCTGCCTTTCATTATTAACTAATGTCTGATTAAGAAAACAGGCAAAAATTAAAACTTAAATGCAGCTGTTAAAAAACTAAAATAAGCAATTAAGGGTTCTGAATGGTAAAAGACAAGAGAACTAAAATTAAGCCCAAAAAATGTATTGCTTTAGTAGTAATTAAAAGGGTTCCAATTAAGAAATTGGTTAAAGTGAAAACCTGCAGCCACAGCAGACCTCCGGGACTGTAATTGAGGACATCTGATCTACAAAGTAACTAAATTTTGTCTTGGATGAATAAAGGCACTAACAAGGTATATCATTAAATACCAAGTGTATTTTATCAGCAAGGACTGAGGTCTAATTGGGAAACTGGCTGGAATGAAAACTTGTAGCCACTGTGGCCCTCTAGGACTGTGATTGAGGACCCTCAAACAATTGCATTTACTGTATGTCCAAAGTTGTCCAACCTAAAATGTAGGCCACAGAGAAACTCCTACTTATGGCCCCTTATTATCAGTTATAGTGGGCAGGTAATCGGACATTCCCTGGCATTTCAAATGATCACTGGAGTCCAGAATTGAAGCAACGCTGGAAGCCACTAAAGGTAGTGCTAGGATGATATGCCCCTGGGGTTCCAAAGGCCCTATCTGACCCTGGAAGAACTTTCTAGCTAAATCTTAAAAATCCCTTTTTTCTAGTCATATTAGCTAGGATGAGTTAAGCAGCTAGGGTTTTGTTTGATTACTTTAAGCCTCCTCGTATTTATTATTGTCCTGGTGTTGCATATATTTCTATATATAAAAAAAATCCTGAAATGGAAAAGCAAAGCGATGATACGTGATCTTCTCGGAAGTTCTTGAAAGACATTTTAAAGACCCGCGAGACAAAAAAGATTGTCCCAGGGCAGTCTTGCGGGGACGTGGAACATAACAACAACAACATTTATTTATATAGCACATTTTCATACAAAAAAAAATGTAGCTCAAAGTGCTTTACAAAATGAAGAATAGAAAAATAGAAGACACAATAAAAAATAAAAATAAGTCAACATTAATTAACATAGAATAAGTAAGGTCCGATGGCCAGGGTGGACAGAAAAAACAAAAAAAAAACTCCAGAGGCTGGAGAAAAAAAATAAAATCTGTAGGAATTCCAGACCAAGAGACCGCCCAGTCCCCTCTGGGCAAAGATTCTTGCAAGACACACCCTTCTTATCAAATAAGACCACGGACACCCAGCAAAACATTTAGTCATGTAAAGTCACGTGGCACACAAAGATCCTGTGCTTTCAGCAAAGAAGAAAGAGCAGCACGGAGAAAAGAAACCCAAGGCGCAATACATATGCAGAGAAAGGTATAGAATATGAAAGCAGTAACAGTCGAAAGTATTGTAGCATCCCAGCCAAGCTGAAGCCGTTTTTGTTTTAAGTGACTGTTAAGTCCAATTGAGGCAGGGCAGAGTACAGCACGGCAGACTGATAGCTGGGAGCTGATTGATGCGGTAAGGGGGAGGCAACACCCGTGGGAGGAGGGGTTGGAGAGGCTGCTAGAAAGTTGTGTTTGGGGTTACACGGTCGGCGATTGTTAAAGTAGAACTTTTGTGACACTTTATTATGTCAGTCACTACAATATCAAAAAAAAGATAGCACAGATCGCATTGACACAAACAAAAGGAAATTAGTTTAAGTCAGAGAATTTCAAAAACGGGGTTTAACTCACATGCATTTATTGATTACTTTGCAAAAAAATTATTAACTGGTGATGATATGGATCGTTTTGTCTGTGCTGAAATTCCAAACAGAGAAACCTATCCTGAATTATGGTACAAAAGTCATTAAACAAAAGTCTCACAGACCTCATTTAAAAGATTCAGCATATATGGGACACGAAAGATTCCAAATATTGTTTTTACAGAAGTTCTGAAATAAAAGTGAAACTAATGAAATAGCAACAATTCAAAGAAAAAAAAATCTTACATGTGTGTATCCGGAAAACCAAAAACGGAGGTTGGCGAGCGAAGTGAGCAGGGGGCAAAGCCCCTAGTTGCATTAGAAAAAAAAAAAATTTTTTAATGCTTTTTTCTCTTTGGTGTTTTTTCTAGGTTAGAAGATAGCTAAAGCACCCCATCATTCATACTCAACAGCAATAACTATGCTATATTTAAAATATTCAAAAATTACTGTTTTTATCACAGCTCTATGACTGTTCATTTTTGTTTGATCATTTTATCATCTCATCTTCTCATCTCATTTCAGCTTCTCAAACCGCATTTCCAAGGGTCCCGTTTATAAAACTTTGTGTGGATCTGAGCATTTAAATATATGCACACTAAAAACACAGGAAAATATAAAAGCCAAAAAAAAATCAGATTTATAAAATCTGGTATAGGCACTTTTCAATGCAATTTACCTTTATAAATCACAATTGTCTTATAAATAAGTGTACGTGAAGGCATCTCAAAGTCCTCCCAGTTGCCACCCTGGAACAATTATACATAAACTATGCTAATGAACTTCCTACATATGTACTTACAGTGCTACAGACTGCCAACTGATTCATCCAGCCATTGGCAATGGCTTTTGAGGAGTCCTATGCTGCTCTTCTCACTGTATTGAAGCATTGCTCTTTTGTGCTCTGGGAGTCAGGGAAATATATTAGTTGCCAGTGTCTGATTGAGTAACCAGCATTACCTGGCAAATTTAAAACACTAACTTGATTGCTGTTTGTAGACCATATGAAACACTGAGGATTCTGCCAGCTACCTTCCAAAATATCCCATTATCATGTACAGCGCCTTCAGCAAGTCATCTGATCAACGGCTTAAAATAAATTATTTATGGGTTGACCCATCTGATAAAGCCAAAACATTTGTCAGCCTCATCTTTTCATTATAGATGACTTGTATGTTAAAAGAATATCACTTCTTACAGTTAACAAATGAAGCATCATAAACGCTAACTGGACTTATTGTAATATGAGTGCTGTCAATTTCCACGCTTATGTTAGAAAAACTGGACCTTGGTAGCAGTACTCAGCTGTTTTCCTTAATGTGCTAATGCTGTCGTGGCATTCCAGATCCCACTCAACCCCCCAGGACAGTCCAGGAATTCCTCAGAAGAACCCAAAAAACACTTTGGGTCTCCACAGTACTACTCCACTTCTAACACCAAAGCTCTTTTAGGTCGCTTGTTGTTGCTGCACTAGATGGAATCGATGTGAATTTGGCAGGCTTGCCATTTTGAGGCTCCCCTGTTGCTGGCTCATTTACAGGATGAAATGCCAGCTCATACTGTTTTTGACTCACTGCTGCTGTCACACCCAGGCTCATGCATATGGAAATATTTTTTGCTTATTAATTTAAGTTTTTAGATTTGAGTACTATTTGCTGAGCATATATAACTATTATGAATATGCATAGGCTGCTATAACACTACAGCTTTTTCCTTGGGATCAATAAATATCTATCTATTTACCATATACAGTATACTCGCATTTAAGTTCTCCTGTGGATAAGTCGGGGCTTGCTTTTACCATATAATTTCCAGTATTTTATAATGTCGGTTGTATAAGTTGAATGCGGAAAACTCACGCTATTGGTGCAAGAGATTATGAGAGAGTAACCACGGAGCACACTGCCTTTTATCTTCTATGTGAATGCGGCAATGCGCTGTATCAGCATGTGCTCCTCACCTCCCTTTCTCTTTCTTTCTCTCTATTGTGCCTACAGGACCACACAGTAATACCTGAACTATTCTGAAGCAATGTTTGCACTGTTTTGTGTTTTTTGTATCTCACACCTTCATACACATTTATCGTAAGACCATTCCTTATCTACAATGGAGCATTCGATCAGAAGAAAATATGAAGCTGGTATTAAATGAGAAATCATTGAAGTGGCAAAAGAAATTAGTAACTGCGCTGCTGCAACAAAATTCGATGTTTCTGAGAAACTGATGCAAGATTGGAGGAAATAGGAAGATGAAAAAAAAAATTAAATTTCGCATTTTTGAACGGGCATATAAGTCGGGGTCTGATTTTATGATCGATTTTTTGGGGTTCAAGACCTGACTTCTATACAAGTATATATGGTATCTATCTATCTATCTAGAGAAAGACATTGCTGTTATAATAATCCAAGGGTAAAAACAGTTGTATTATTATTATTTATTTAGCAGATGCCTTTTCCCAGGTAAATTATTTAGCAAGTTATAATACACTGCTCAAAAAAATTAAGGGAACACTTAACCATCGCAGTAAACCAAGACAAATTAAGCTTAAGGAATATCAATCCATCCAGTTAGGAAGCATAATTGATTGTGAATCAACTTTACCTGCTTTGGTACAAATGAATTTGACAAAAGGTGCATTGGAGAGTCAACAGCAAGACCAACCCCTAAAAGGAAATGGTTTTGCAGGTGTTGGCCACAGACAATTGCTCTCTCCTTATTCTTCCTGACTGACTCTTCTCTAGTTTTGCATTTTGCAAGTGTCCTTGTCACTACTGCCTAGCATGAGGGGGTACTTGCAGCCGATTCAGGTTACACAGGTAGTTGATCTCCTCCAGGATTGCACATCCATACATGTAGTCACAAGAAGGTTTGCTGTGTTCCCCAGTACAGTCTCAAGTGCATGGAGGAAATACCATGAGACAATCTGTTACATGAGGAGAGCTGGACAGGGCTCTACAAGGGCATCAACCAAGCAGCAGGACCGGTATCTGCACCTTTGTGCTAGGAGGAACAGGGGAAGCACTGCCAGAGCCCTACAAAATGACCTCCAGCTGACTGCTGGTGTGCATGTTTCTGAACAAACTGTCAGAAACAGACTCCATGAGGGCCCAACATCTTCTAGTGGGACATGTGCTCACTGCCCTTCACCGTACAGTTTGATTGATGTTCGCAATTGGCAGCTCCACCACTGGCACCACATTCTCTTCACAAACATTATGCAGCCTGCAACATCATCCAGCATAATTGGTTTGGTGGTGGGTTAGTGATGGTCTGTGCATAACCTTGGAGGGTCACACAAACCTCCATGTGTTAGGCGACAATACCTGACTGCTGTTAGGTACCAGGATGAAATCCTAAGAGCCATTGTCATAACTTTTACTGGTGCAGTGGCCACTGGGTTCCTTTTGGTGTAGGACAATGCCCGGCCTCATGTGGCCAGAGTATGTAGGTAGTTCATGGATGATGAAGGCATTGATGCCATTGCCATGTTCCTAAGACCTGAAACCAACTGAGAACCTCTGGGACATTAAACATCTGTTTATCTAACACAGCCATGGAGCGCCACAGAATGTCCAGGTGTTCACTAATAACATGGTCCAGATCTGGGAGAAGATGCCCCAGAACACTATCCACCATCTCATCAGGAGCATGCCCAGGTGTTGTTTGGAGTGCATACAGGCAAATGGGGGCCATACACACTACTGAGTAACATTATGACTTCCTGTGATGAAATTTACCAAGTTGAATCAGTCTGTGGTTTCAATTTTGACTTGGATTTTCTATGTCATGTTGAATTCAGCTCTCAATGGGTTGGTGATTTTGGTTTTCATTAACCATTGTTACATAATTTTGTTCTCAATGAATTGCACAGCATTACTCAGCAAAGATTTTTCCACTTGAATATTTCATTCATTGAGATCCAATGTGTTATTGAAGTGTTCTCTAGCGTACATAAAGGAATGATTGGAAAGTGCAAGCATTAAAAGAAACAGAGAACAAGATGGAGCAAGGTGGAGTAGTACTACTACAAAATTATACCTGCAACTAGACCAAGACAGAAATCAGTACCTTAAAATCTTTGTCAGTAGAACAGTAGCTATCATGTTGTAAATAAACTAAGCATTTCTAAAATGTTCAATGAAAAGGTGATTTTTAAAAATGCCAGAAAATGAGTAAATTGGGTGCACTTCGGTTAGAGAGGTAAGTCCTGAACCAGTCCAAAGCAGAACTACAGATTCAGAGTTTATTTGGGGAAGAGTTAAGTAAAGAATGGTTAATAGTATCGAAAATTGATGAACGGCTAAGGATGATAAGAACATGGAAAGAAAAGCAGCTCAAGCAGGTCTTAGAGAGTTTGTGACAGAAAGCAGTACAGTTTCCATGAGTGACCCTTGCAGAATCCCAGTTGAAGAGGATCTAGTAGATTGTTGTCAGTGAGATGAGAGGAGAGTTGTTTGTGGACTATGCATTCCAGAGTTTTGGACAGGAATAGCAGAAGGGAGACTGGACGGTAATTCTTAATGGTAGAAGGGTGGAGAGAAGGTTTCTTGAGAATGGGGGTTATACATGAGACTTCTTGAAATCAGTAGAGAAGGTACCAGAGGTCCGTGAGTCATTAAAAAGAGAAGAGATGTGGAAGAGTTGGACTGAAGAATATGTGAAAAAAGAGGATCCAGTGCACAGGTGGTGGCTCTCTGGTTACGGAGCAGGTCAGAAATGTCAGAGTCATTTACAGGAGAGGAGGAGGAAAGAGAAGAGCAAGCAACACAGAGGTGAGTCAGAGGATGTGAGTCTTGACTTGTTTCTTGGTATTAGAAGTGAAAAAGGAAGCAAAAGGTTTAGGAGAGACGGATGATGGTTTAAAAGGGACTTGAAGGTGAAGAAGGTTCAGTGAAGATTTCGTTCAGAGGATGTAATATCTTACTACAGAGTTATTTCTTCTCAATAGACGCTTTTAAATAATTGTAACTTTTGACCAAATACATCATTTTAAACTTGTAGTATTTACTCCTCTCATGCACATTTTATTTGCACACTAACAGTAATATGCAGATTATGTCATATCATACAAAAAACATTTAAATCATGTCCCAGAAAGCTGCTGTAAAGAGGAATTAAATTAATATTTTGCTTTAGCGCAAGCATGTCCTTTTCTGTAGATTTCAGCGAGTTTTCCAGGTGTTTTCCAAGTACCTGATGGTAGTGTACCATCTGGAGCAATAAATCCTTTAATGAGAGTAAACATTGTGGATTATGTAGTACATGAAGTCTTTATTCAGAGCCAAGAAATGAATTTATTGCAGAGGATTTCAGAATGTGTGCTTTACCAACTGAGGCTGCCTTTTTGTAATGGATTCTTAAAAATCTAACCTTATAACTACTTTTTAATATAAGGTAACTTAAAAAAAACAGGAATCTGACAATACTGTGTATTTTTAAAGCATTATAACCAGAACTGTTCTAACAAACTAAATTTGGCTTTTTCTTGATGCAGCAAAGCAGGGCCTGCCATATACCAGTCTTGGTTTTATCCTCCCCAAGCTTTTATTTGATGTGCTCCAGTCCCATTTAGACTTTTTGTTATTTTGTGTATTACAAAATTTCCTAAAACTTCTAGAGATGCAAGCTACAGAGACTACAGAACAGGCTAACTTGCAAATGTTCAGAGGAAAATGTAAAAACTTAAAATAGTGTGCAGAAGACACAAAACAAGTGACAAACTATTTAGTGTGTTAGACGGGGTGGTTTTTAACCAGTGGTCTTGCTGTCAGACATTATAGTGTTTCACAGGGTGGGTACATAGTTCAAGTAATTCCCGTATGTGTTTTCTTTTAAATGATGGCACATAACCTGTGTCTGGAGTCAATGACTTTCCAAAAAACCCTCAGGCTTTGACAAAGTTTTGCCTGTCATTGGCCCTACCCAACACTGCACCCTATTTTTTTATTTTTTTTAAATAAAGAGCCAGATTCTCAGTTAACCTGTTCCTCTTCTTTCTCTGGCCCGTTTTCAAAGTATATTCCATCATTTTTTCCTTGTTGTATTCAGAATGGAAGAATAACAATGAGTGGCCATTTTTTCTAACACTTAGCTTAATTTCATCTTGCATGTTCTCCCTTGTTTCGTACAGGCTGTTCCACTGAAAACATCAGTCCAATTGACAATACAAAATTGGCTCAGTGAGGTTCTATATGTCAGTATACCAGCAGTGACTTACTTCACTGTCACTGTCCTGAAATGTTCCTGCCTTGCACTTATGCTTAGGTTTTGTAATCCTGAAATGGCTTCTGCAGAATTGATAACGGAAAGATGTTCTTCCTCCACTAATCAAACTTAGCTCCCATTCAGGATTATAATGCCCCCATTGTCTGTTAGTTTTCTTTCAAAAAGCTTCTTGGTTAAAGTTTTGGATAATGGATATGTCTGACTCACCATGTGATAAAGAAATCACATTATCTGCCAGTGATCTTGTTGTAACATACACATTTAATCGAGTACAGAGACACAGGTTTGTCAGAAACTACACTGGAGGCATTTGGCCCAAGGCAGGAAGCAACCTTTAGCAATGTGTTACATGTTGATTAAATAAGAACTTCACTTTACTGTGTACATGGGACAATTATGTTCTTATAAACCTTGTAAAATAGGAGAGGAGACAAGATAAAGTTTTGGGGCACCTCATAAGTGAACCCCATATAATTAGATGTCAAAATAATCGAAAACAACAAAAGAGCAAAATATCTTTTCAGACTAGAGTCAAAATAGCGACTGATTCAAAGATGACTGCTGCACCCCTTAAGGAGTGGCCAAACCAGAAGCGGCAAGGCCAGGAGACTGTGATCTGGAAGCGATGTAATGGGCACTGCCGGTCATCTGATCTGTAGGAGAGAAAAGCGGAGAAGCATTAGACAGCAGCATCAACCCTCGACTCAGGGTGGAATTACCATTGTATCAGCCTTCAGGTTGTCTCCCAAGCATATGTGTGTGACATCCTAAAAACTCAGAAGGGTCACCATTTAGAGTCAGGTAAAGGAATACTCCACTCAAATATGCCATTTTTTAATATGTACAGTAGTATGTAGTGATGGCTGTGAAAAAAATTGTACTCTCTTTTTTGTGCAGAAAAGATGTGACAAAATTTCTGACAGAACAGAAACTAAAGGTGATCAACAACAAATAATATCAAAAATGTCTGTGAGAAAATATCATGTTACTTGTTTCACATAATTCACATGTCATGTCATCAAGTCAAAACATAAGTTTCAGAATAAAAAAATGAAAAGATTTAAAAAGTCTGCTCAACCAGAAATAAAATTGATCCCATGTATCACAGAAACAATTAAGATCTGTAATCATAAGCCACAGTAAAACCCACACCCTCACCCAGAAGGGGAAGCAATGAACAATAAAAAGAGGCCCACCGTGTTATACAACCTCTCATTTTATAAAACAATAGGAGCAGACTAGTTGAGCAGACTTATGTTAGGAAAACATTAATGAAATTGTGTCAAATTCTAAAGAAGATCTGCGCAATGTCATCCATTCATTCATCCATCCTGTTACAGAAGCTATGTACTGTTTTAAAGAGTATCTGCAAAAAGCCAGATTTCACCCTGGGGACATAAAGTTCTATCTATCTATCTATCTATCTGCTGTCTCTTATCCTGGTCCAGGTCAAAGGGGCAAAGATGCCTGGATGTGTCTGTTCCCTACGTCCTCCTTTAGTTCCTCCAGGGGAATACTGTGAGTATAGCTGGGAGTTATAATCCTGGATCTGTCCCAAGGTCTCCCCCGAGTTGGATGTGCCCCAAACACCTCCATCAGATGCCCAGTCCACCTCAACTGGCTCCTTTCAATGTAAAGGAGCAGTGGTTCTACCTTGCGCACCTCCTAAATGTCTGCACTTCTCACCCAACTCCACACAGTTCTATGTAAAGAGAATTTGATTCTTTTCTAGTTTTAGATAATATAAATCATCATTTAACGAAAGAGTTATGGAAGGTGCATTAGAAGTCTTCCAGTCTGACTACTGAAGTCATGTGTTCTTCCTCTTCCTGTCCCCCCACTCCCCACATTGTCTAAGGCCAGCTGCCTCTTCAATCTTTGCCTATCCTACACATCATCTGCCTTCAAACCCCCCTTCCTGTCCACACAGTCCCCTATCTGAGCTCCTGTCTCACACCTGACCTTCTCCCTGTTAAAGATCTTCTCCAGACTCTCCCAATCACCCCTCCTCCTCATTTCTCCTCACCAAATGCCCATACTATGTCAGTCTGGTTTCTATAATTTTCTCACTGATTAAAGTTCTCATTCCTAAGGTTCTTCCTCAGATAGATCCCTGAGACCACCTCAGCCTTCTTATTTCAGTTCTTTCAGTTTTCTCTTCCACTCTTTTCCTATTTGCCAGTACCACCACACCATACATGAACACTGACTTAACTACAGTTAATTGGACCTTCACCTTTACTTTGCTTGACATCCTTTAATCACTTTCCAACTTGGATAAAAGCCACCATTTCTAAAAATAATAATAAAATTAATAAAAAAAAAAAAGCCACCATTTCTTCCAAGCCGTCTTTATCCTTTCACTTATTTACACTTCACAGCCCCCCTCTTTGGCTGTAGCTAAACCCAAGAATTTACCCCTATATTCTTCAGGTCTAAGCCCACTTTCTTCCTTTTTCACCTGCTACTAAAGATGATGTTCAATCTTCCAGCATTTACTTCTAGTCCACCGCTCTTATGCACTGGCCACCTGACCCCTTTAATACCTGAATAATTAGAAGATGTCTGCATCATGTAGATAACTACGCTCAAAATAAATGAAAATAAAAAGAGTAAAATGTGCACTTTACTCAGAATGAGACACTGGAAGAAGAGCAAGGCAATAGTGACTGCATGCCACAAGCAAGGTAAGCATCCATCTCAGCCTCCTCTAGTGAGTGCTGGCATCTTCTAAGAAGTCAAGAACATTCAGCATAAGCTAATCTTCACCTTCCGTTATTACATTCACCAAAAGTGATTTCTGAACGGAAACACTGCACACAGTTTAACCATCAGAAAGAGAATAATGAAAAAATAAAGTGTCTAAAATATGTTTTTTCTTCAGCTCTGAAGTGGATTCCTGCCAGTGGCTTTGTATGTCTGCACCTCATGTTTTGTGTGTTTTTTGTATCATGATTTACTTTTGGATGCAATGATAGCTGTAATTAAACATCCTACACAGACAATTTAAACAAACCATTCATTCAGTCCCTATTCATGTGTTTTCAAGCATATCTGCATGTCTGTGTATGGTGCCAATGATTCAGCTTTCATTATTCTTTATTGGCTAGAATAAAAAGTAAAATATAGTTCTGAACATAGTTTTTTTTTATTTCTAAATCAAAGGTATTGAGGGATTCCAATTGCTATACACTTCAAATCACCATGCAGCAGCTGCAGCAAGAACACATGCAAACCAAGGCCCACCCACCAAGGTTTCCTATTGGTCAGCTTTTTGTTTTTATCAAGGGCACAACATAGCAGTGCTAAACCAAAGTTAGTGGAGGCACAGACTTGCACATAGCTTAAAACAATGTCACACCCAACTTTTGTTTGGCAGATGGCAGTGGTCCAATTCCTGTCTGTGGTATTCAACTGCTCCTTTAAGTGACACATTCACAAGCCAAGCAGAGCGACAAGATGATTGCGATTAGTATGTAAGGTAGCATTTCTTGGCGTCTTTTCTCTTTCTTTTCACTTTGTTTAAGATGCTGTGTATAGATTGTGAATTCTGGGTTACAGAGGCCCACACCCCAGCTTTGATCTGACAAAGTCAGCAATGCCTTCTTTGTTCCTATAAAGGAAATCATTGCTTCATTTCACTCCTTGTTTACTTTTACCAGAATATGACAGTGTTTACTTTTCTCAAACATATTAGTGTACATTTGTCAGATGACAGGGGTGTATTTTATTTGGTAAAGGTGAATTAATCATTATTAATTGATTCGATGTGGTTGCTTTAATTTTGCCAAAGTAGTTCTTAAAAGGGAGCAGAAGGAGTCAATCTCATTATTCTTGTGTGAATTGCCACCTAAAGGTACTTTTTATATTTAACAAAATGTTACCAAGTAGTGTAGCTACCTTATAGCTCCAGAATTCTGAGTTGAAATCCCACCCCATACACCATCCTGTATAGAGTTCTGAAAGGGTTTTCCTCTGGATACTCCATTTGCTCTCCTAAACCCCAACAATGTGCATTGGTTGGGATTTCTATATTGCTGCAATGTAGATAAGTTTTGTTGAGGGAAAGTTGCATTCAGATTGGTATCCACCTTGAACTCAAAGCTGCTAAGACAAGCTCTGACCCCTATGACCATGAAATAGATAGGTTGGTTAGAAAAGGAATGGAAGGATGGAAAAATATAATAGTAGTAGTTATAGCATTGTCACATTTAGGGTGTACAGTAAAATTCGTACTTGGATGTCTGACTAACATGCAGAATGTTAGTTACCACACAGTATAGAGCAAAACATAGAAAAGATATACAGGTCATCACCCTTCTGATTCGCAAATCCGCCTATTCGTGGGTTTGTCATCTGTAATTAAATGGAAATTATTTTTTAATTTTGCTGGTAAACTGCAGACAATGTTGTAGCAGGGCCACTTAAATGGACTATAAATCCCAACAACCCTGAGAATGCTGCATCATTGGGCAGCTTTGGTGGATGTTGTGAGGATGGCTGAATAAAAGATGAGAGTGTTAGTTTTAAAAGTGAGCCTTAACAAGCTGACAGAATCACAGTGTGGGGTGTTTTTGTGTTTCAATGCTTCACTGCATGTTGGATTACAATGACAGCCATCAGATTATAGTTTTTACTGGATTTACAGTATGTTCTTGTCCTGTGTCTACTTGTTTGTGTGAATCCATCTGGATTGGGAAATGTCTTTGTCTGAGAGTGCACTCAACTTCTACAAGTCTTCCCATATATATGGACAAAATTTGACATCACTCTCAAGAGGCTGTTCACGGGGGATTTCATTTCATAATTAGACCAGCATCACCTGCGTCTACGAAAAACTGGACTGTGTTGTGAGTGTTTATCATTTTGTGCTTAGCGTTTTGTCATTTTCGTTGTCTACTACAATAAATATACTCACATTTATTATAATCATTTTATAATATTATAATATTTAAATGTATTTAAACTATAATCATTTTTAATTTTATAAAAAATTACAATTTGCTAACGAACTGCTGGACTATGCATACTGTCTGGGGAACGTCACACATCTTTGTTTTGGCAGCCAGCCTCACACAAGTGATTTTCCTGCACAGTGATCATTCTGTCTTGTGTTTTACACAACATTTTGCTTCTTAAGTACTGCAATAAACTTAAAATATACAGTGATCATGGGACTAAAACATTCACAAATGTTTGCATTCTCGGGGGTTCTTGCCCGCAACCCTTGTGAATCGTTAGGGATTACAGTATAATTAATCTTCTTTAAATTAGTTATATAAAATATAAAATTAGAATATGTTCAGGTGAATCTTATACCACTGGAAACAATGGTACAATAATATTATCTAGCACAAAATCTGTAGCATCTATTTTAAGTTGTTATTATAATTACACTTAAAAAAAATAATATTGTGGGATAGCTGGTTAATATGATATACAAAAGAAGAATCATGTTTAACAGACTTTCTCTTGTGATTTTTGTAATGGATTGTAATTCCCAAACACTTATTGTTAGTTACAAACAGAATAATGACACCTCACTGGTAGAGTTTCCATGTCCCCCATGTTTGTATGGATTTGCTGCCACAGCCTAAACCCTGCATGGGTAGACCTACTGGCAACCTTAAATGAACAGATTGTGGCAGTGTGCATACTGTATAACCCATAGGCCACTACCAAATCTGGCATTGGTCACGGCTTTGCACCTGCTGCTGCCAACATATACTGTTCCTTTCCACAATCCCACCAAAGAAAATTAGTCACAGAAGGGGGATATCAGATTGTTACTCACTCCGTTTATGACCTTTATAGCTATTATAGGCTGTTCTTTTATACTTCTCTCTTGTTCAAAACATTTCCTAGGCTATTATCTTTACTTTCTTTGTTTTTTCGGGCAGCAAGTTCATTATAAAAGTTTGGACCAGCACATTATTGACTCTAAAATGGAAACTATTTTGTGTCTCTTAAATAGTGAATTCTTTATTGTGAAAGGATGTAGTGCCAAACTTGTTATACATATGGTAAAACAGTTCATCTGAGGCTACATCCACATCACTACGTTTTCATTTAAAACAGCATTTTAAAATGAGATGATCGCCATCCACACTAGTATTTTCGGATCATTTTCTAAAGCATTGTAATCCATACCAATACGAAAGGGAATGCATTTGGGTTAATCATTTATGGTCACATGTCTTAAAACGAGGCATACACTGTGAAGTTTTGTCACAGGCTTAATCAATTTAAAGCCTGATTTCATCATTTCACATGTTTCATATGCAGTAAAAGAGTGGTTGTGATGTGCAATGCCCGATTGCCTCTCACAACTGGGTTGTGGCATGATTAGAAGAATTTCTTTCATGTCAGAAATTTCGGTCAGCTTTCTTATAGTGTGAACAGTCTCACAAGCCAATTTTCTGATGTTGCCATCAACTTTCCTGAAATTCATTGTGCAGTGACTGCACCAAGTGTGCATGTTGCATATATAGTCTGAGCACCCACATTGTGGTATGTCAATTGAACTAAATGTGCTTCTGCAGTTTGAGTACATATATGACTGGAGACTCTATCATGCAGTTTGAGCAGTCACTTGACCACAATTTAAAACAAATTGCACAAAATGCAGAAAGACATAAATCGATTCCAATTTGTGCAGAATACAACAGAATCATAACTAGAAAAAGAAAATTTGAGCACATCTCACCAGTTTTAGTGTTGTTACATTGGTTATTTGTGTCATTCAAAATGGAAAAAATACTACTGATGGTTTATAAAGGCTTAAATAATCTTGCTCCATCCTATATTTTGGAATGCCTGTCCCCCTATACCCCAAGTCATAAAGTTAGGTCTTTAAATGGAGGTCTGCTTATAATTCCAAGAGCCAGACTTAAAAGACATAGGTAGGCGGCTTTTTGCTGTTATGCCCCTAAAATATGGAATACTTTATCTATAGAAATTAGCCAGGTTTAATGTGGAACATTAAAAAAACTGCTAAAAACCCATTATTTTAGTATGCCTTTTACATAGCTACATTTCAGTTGTATTCTTAATTGAATGTATGGGGGCATAGAATGATTATATTCTTCAGTGATCCACAGTCTGTACTAATCTCTACTATTCTCTATTGTGTTTTCCAGTTCTTCTGTAGTGGTGATTCAGCCCAAAGAGATGATGAAATGAAGGCGGGTGTCTCATTTGTCTGCAAGACAGACTTCATCAGAATCCTAACATGTGACGTATGAAAACTAAGAGGTTTGATTTAGAAACAATTATGGTAGGTAGAATGCCCAGTGGCAGCTGGACAGTCTTTTGGCCTTGATACCCCTGCAGATTTTGTTTTTTTCTCTAGCCTAACTAGAATGTTTTTATTGTTTTTTCTGTTCATTTGACATTATCTTATTTTGTTGTTACCTATTCTTTAATATTACAGTAATCCCTCCTCGATCGCGGGGGTTGCGTTCCAGACCCCCCCGCGATAGGTGAAAATCCGCGAAGTAGAAACCATATGTTTGTATGGTTATTTTTAAAGGAGCGCCGTCAGGAGCAGAAAATGTCAGAGAGAGCGCTCGCAAAGAAAAGCAAACAATCAAAAAATCAATACATGCTTTTAAGTATACAGAAGCACCGCGATAAAGCGGCATTTTGTAGAAGAGCGTCCGTGTCCTCTATGCAAACAGCCCCTCTGCTCACACCCTCCGTCAGGCAGAGAGTGAGAAAGATAGAGAAGCAAACAAGCGCCACGCGGGAAGCATATCTTATAGCATTGAGGAGTTTTAGTTAATATGTAATACATGCTCTGATTGGGTAGCTTTTAAACCAACCGCCAATAGCATCCCTTGTATGAAATCAACAGGGCAATCAAACTGAGGAAGCATGTAACCTGTGTCCTGCGCATTTATAATGTTCCTTGTATCATCCATCGATTGCAGGCGCTTATAGCATGTCCGCGATCTTTTTGGATATGCTTTTACGGCAAGCTGTTACTGCGCTGGGAGACTGTGATTGCTTTGGGATGCTCTTCCATGTGTCGTCCCGTTGGGTGGAATCCCACAAGAGTTTAGAAACTCACTCACACCAGCCATGATTCTTTTCAAAGGTAAAGTGCAGGTTAATTTGTTTTATGTATTTTTACTTTATATTTTGTATTAATCATTTTTATATGAATAGTTTTGGGTTGTGGAATGAATCATCTGAGTTTCCATTATTTCTTATGGGGAAATTCACTTTGATATATGAGTGCTTTGGACTGCGAGCACATTTCCGGAACGAATTATGTTCGCAAGCCGAGGATCCACTGTATTTTTGGGTTTTTTTTGTAACTTTTTCTTTGTCATCTTGTAAAGCACTCTGAGCTACATTGTTCTATGAAATTGTGCTATATAATGTAATAGAAACAAAATTTCCACAAAAGAGTTAGGGACCGTCCTCGAATAATATCCACAGGACAAAAAAAAATGAATAGTCAAAATTTGGTGATCAAAATACTTTTTACAGAAGGTGACAATGGCTTTTTATACAAAACAAAGATGGTGGGTGGAAATGAGCTAGCAGGAAATGACGTTGAAACTGGTAGACAGATGCGCCGTCATCAAAAGTGACCGGAAGTGATGTATGGGTGGAAGTGACGTCATCATCTGGAGACCAGAAGTGTCATCATAGGTTGGAGCCAGAAACAACATCATCAGATGATGCCGGAGGTGATGTTTCGACGGCCATATTGGAACCCAGAATTAAGGTAGGTGTGTTAATTTTCATCTTTTTGTCTGAAGAAAGAGAGAGAAAGAGTGTCATAGAAAGCAACTCTTCTGTGCCTGCTATGCAGGAAAATGTTTTTATTCCATGCAGGGTGACAAATCAGGGAATGAGACATTGTAATGATTAGGATCCAATCAGGGAAGAATACACTTAGTAAGCACAAACCAATGAGAGTCAATGGAGTTGTTGTCAGAAATCTTTGTTTTCACCTGTCCATGCTGAAATGCCATGCTGTCATTTTTGAAAAGTCTCTGGCTCTGGATGACATTTTCAAAAGTATTTATTTTCATCAGTTAAAAATGCTGGGACAGTGTAGATGAAAGGTGAAAATGGAGACAAATGTCTGTGTTTTGAAACATAAATATGCTGGTGTGAACAGGGCCTGAAAAAAGGGGTTTTCATGACAGTGATATATCAAGAGTTATTTTTCTGTTATATTGTCATTGATTGGAGTACATCCATTTAGAAACTAGAGATTATCATGGTATTGTGGGAGTGTTTAAAGAAAGCCAGCAATTCTGGGAAAATGACTAATTTAATTGCTCAATATATTTGTATATGCTGTTTGGTATAGGTGAATATAAAGAATTCCCCAGTGGGTAACTGTCATCTGCTTTATATATGATGAATATGCTTGTAAAATCTATATTACATTGGTTAGTTGATCATATTTCTTTTATATCCAACTATATGTTGGAGAGCACAGTAAAGAAAAGCCAACTGCATGAATGTGTGGGAAGAAAAGTAATGGACACAGATTGACTAAGTCAAGTAGGCATAAACACATAATGAATGCTGGCATCCACACAAATAACAACATTTAGCTGACACTTCTTCTACCATCATGCTTTTTTAGGTTCAGTGCAGTGCCTCCTACTCCTTTGGATGCTACTACACACATACTGTACAGTAGCAGCTGAACAGCGACCTCATGTATAAACGGTGCATACGCACAGAAATGTTGCGTAAGAACTTTTCCACGTTCAAATCACTATGTATAAAACCTACACTTGGGATTAAAGCCACGCACTTTTCCACGATACCTCATACCTTGTCGTACGCAAGTTATCCGGTCGGTTTTGCAGACTGGCAGCACCCAGCGTCAAAGCAGTGCTACTGTTCCTGTGTGGTTACTCTTTTATTTTCCTGACACGGCTTTATAAATACACTGAAACTAACCGCATATTGTTTATTAGTGTAACGCATCTGATTGTTATTAACTTCTAACAATATAATGGTCCAGGGAATAGCCATAGTATTCCAAATACCATAACTGCTTTAGTGTTGTTACTCTCACTGCACCTTCTTCTTCTTCTTCTTCTTTCAGCTGCTCCCATTAGGGTTGCCACAGCGGATCATCTTTTTCCATATTACTCTCACTGCACCACTCGGAGTATTTATATAACTGTATCTGAGTGTGAATCACAGCAGCAGCTGATCGGAAAGAGAATTATCGGTATAGAGCATCAAGCACACGCTACCTCAGCCACGGCAAAACGTTTCAAAGCCTTTCCTGTACGGACCTCGCGGTTCAGAAACAGTTTCATCCCAAGAACTATAAACACACTCAATCAATTGCTCCTTGTAGAACTCTTTGTACTTATAAGTACAATTACCTCACTTTAAACTTGCACTAATAATCCATATTCTTCACTGGGACTGGTGTGAAGGATAGAATAATTAAAAATGTACTACGAAGATAGTTCAATGTTCCTTAAACGTTTTGAAGAATCGGCACTCTAAGCTTACAGATAGCTTAACATCTATTACAGAGCTGATTGTGTGGCGATCGGTTACTTGGAGAAAGAAAAGCAAGGACTGCAGGGCGGCCACGTCAATATATATTGAATATAAAACAGAAAGAGAAAATAACGACACAGCTAAAAACGCAGTGGCAAATATCAACAAAAGTTAAACGCTTGTGTCATGAGCATGAGGCGACTATGCAGTGTCCGCAACGGACGTGGCCATCCACCGTGCATAAGATACCATATTGATATTGGCGGGCAAAGGGGCCACCGATTCTTTCTCTGCCTAGAGCCGCCCATGAGTACTGCTGCAATAAATAATTTCATTGTAGGTCGCACACAATCACTGCGCCATGAAACTCATATTTAATAACGTGCTTTAACTCCTATCATCATGAAAATTATATCACGTATACATCTCAGTATTTTAGTTATTCAGAGAGCTGTAATATCACAAATGTAATGGATTCTGTGTCCAGTCGGAGGAAGAGAGCTGGTTTAAGAAGCAAGTAGTGATTCACACACATAGAGCACATAGAAGATCACATACAAAACAAAGCATTTAACATGCTACTTTAACTACAATGTGATTTGAGAAACTGGTTAATTAAAAGATGACATAATTTTAAGATGACATTTATGATGTTCTATTTTAATGACAAAATAAAGTACATGATTAAAGTGGAAATTTTGAGATTTAAGTTGACATTTAAATTTTTCTTTTCTCTGTACCCTAATAAGCTTTCATATGACACTCAAACGGTGGGCTACGACTCGCCTTTTCACGGCGACTTTGATATGTGACTTCTTTTTTACTTTGGCATTGTGTGACTTTGTGAACTTGAGCTTTCAAGTTTCTCCAACACGCTATGTCACTCGATCAACTTCCTTTTGTTGATTATACCACGGTTTATTTGAACAAATAGTATGTTTTTCCTTTGCCTCCACCTGGTATTCGCTAAAATTCTTATATTTTCCCCCGTGCTTTTCCCATTGTCTTTTCACAGAAGGCTGAGCTTAAGGGCGATTTATATTGATTTGCATATTGAAAGAGGCGTAATTCTGGGAGGAGTTGGGGCGTTACATGAAGCGCGTGCACGTGCGTTAGTTTTCACGCTTACCGGGATTTATGTAGCGGAAGAACGTGGAAGTTGGAGTATGCACAGATTCCTGCATCTGGATTTATGTGTGCGTAAGCACATTTCGATTTTTGTGCTTACGCCATGTTATAGTGAGAATTCTACGCATGGCGTTATAGATGAGGCCCCAGGTGATCAGAGTATACTATATGTATAAATCACAAAAATTACCCAACAGAATTGGAAAACGCAATACTATTTAAAACTGAACAAGTTCAAGAGTTTCTCCCCTAGTTGGCTTCAACATGTTTTTGTGACTACAACATGAAATAAAAAACTGTGCTGAAAAATGCCAGCACTAACATTTCAGCTCTGTTTTATCAATTTATTCTTGGTATTTCTTATCTCAGAGTTCTGGCCAGTGCTTGTCAATCTGACCTTAGTTCTTGTTCAGCATTACAAATAACATTTATTTGCTAGATAGTGAATCAAACCTAAAAACAACTTGTCTTCTTCTGAAAATTAGTCACTAAATGCAACCGAAGAAAATCCTGTACTAGAGAAAAAGATTTTCTGGCATCAAATGAAAATAAAACCCAATTATAACACAATGCTGAAGGTTCAGCTATAAGTCATTTAAGTAATCAATCAATCAGTCTTTATTCTGCAAAGTTCTGATTATACAGCATACCATCAACAAGGCACTTTCCTCATGAAACAAGGTCCAAATCTACAAAACAGCAAATATAAATTACAAGCAGCAGGGTGTACTCTTGAAGCATTCCCATAAAAAGAAGTAGTTTATAAAACATATAAAACACAGGGAGATTTGGGTTAGAGTGCAAACAAATTACAGCTTAGGCTCCGGAAAATAAGTCCTATATATCATCTCTGCACCTTCCTATACAGGCCTTTGGGGTCTGTCTATTTGGTGAGATGGATTTTTTTTCACTTGGCTGCCTTAAAACTGTCATAGATGCTCCCTCTCCTACCTTCAGTCTCTCTTTTGCTCTTTTTCTTGACTTCTTAGACTGCACAGACTTGTAATTACAAAGTCATTCGATGGGAACCATCTTGATTCTTTGCAGCAAGAGATGTAATTCATGTAGGGAAGAGGAGGTTGTATAGTAAAAATCTTTTGGTTCTAAAATAATTTGGGACTTTAAAAACATTGGTTTTTTTTTTTGCAATTTTCATGTAATTCTGAATCACTATTTTATAGCTCCACCTCTCTGTTTTTAGTTAGTGTCAGCAAGGGTGCAGATACCATGACACACATCTGTCACTCTGAAGCTCAGTATTCAGATTAGTGTAATGCTGTGTGTTACATAGACTGCTGAAAAGAGTATCACCTTATTGAAAAGATCCAAAAACACAAGTAAAATCAGATATAAAAAATTCATTATCATTAACATTGACAAGAAAGGAAACCACCTTCCATTTGCTTGTTGCAAGGGTTGTTTAAAGATTTAGGGAATGATAGCCTTAGGTGTAAGGCCTTGCTCTTGCATGGTTTTCAATATACAAAACGTGAAGAAAACATAAAAGGTGGCCTAAACATCATACAACCAAAAATGTGTGGGCTTTATTTGTCAAGCAATTTGACCATATAGCATGAAGCTGAAACTCTAAAACTTGGACAGGATCAGGGCTAGCCATGTAGTTGCACACAACGGCCTTGGACAGTGATTGGAGTAAGAGACTGTGCTGCGAGATGGAGTATGTAAAGGGCCAGTCACTACTGGTGTTCCTTCCAGAGGTTAGAATGGTTAGGGAAATTGTTAGCTCAACCATTATATGCCTATAAAGAGAGAAAATAAGCAGGAGATCAAGTAGAGCAAGATATTAATATAACATAACAGCAGAAAATCATTAATAAAATAAAATTAATTGAACAAAAATGGGAAAGTAAAGAATATATGTAAACATAAATAATTTATAACTGAAAATATAAAAGACTAGTATAAAAATGCAACAATAACAGTAGTTATTATAACTTTGTTTACATTAGTACATTAGTAATTAAGCTGTAGAGAAAGAACAACAAAAAGAAACAAAATTACAAAAATAAGCTTGCAAATATCCACTGAGTCTGAATGCATTAAAAAAATCTCCAAAAAAAGCCGGCTGTTCAGTTCGGATGGTCACAAGTTTGTTCCATATGAAGCAAGAAGACAGGCATTGTCATACATTAAGTCCAGTGTCATTATTTGTCGATAGCGTTTTGGGTTTCGAGTCAAAACTCTTCTTTAAGGCCATCACTGTTTACTGAAGAATAAAAACTAATAATATTTTAGCAAGGAAGCAAACAAAGGAAAAAAGATTTTTTATGCTATGATCATTCAGTAAATGCTTACACCAGTGCCAGAGCTGGCAGATTATATAAATGGTCTCCTAACTGTTAAAAAGTGTTTGTTTGTTGTATCAGGCAGCAAAAAAAGGTATAATAAGAACAGTACAGTTTATTTTAGAGATGTAATATTTGTAAAAATATTAGAAGAATAAAAATAGAATAACAATAAAAATAGAATAATAACAAGAAATAGGTGACTTACCTTACAAAAATAAATTGACTGAAACAATAATTAATTCTAATCATCAATGTTTACATCTAAAAAAGAAAAAAAATATAAAACTTTTGTGCTATAACTGAAAACAGATACAACAACAACAACATTTATTTATATAGCACATTTTCATACAAAAAAGTAGCTCAAAGTCCTTTACATAATGAAGAAAAATAAAAAGACAAAATAAGAAATTAAAATAGGACAACATTAGTTAACATAGAAAAAGAGTAAGGTCCGATGGCCACGGAGGACAAAAAAAACAAAAAAAAACTCCAGACGACTGTAGAAAAAAATAAAATCTGCAGGGGTTCCAGGCCACGAGACCGCCCAGTCCCCTCTGGGCATTCTACCTAACATAAATGAAACGGTCCTCTTTGTATTTAAGGTTCTCACGGATGCTCTTGATGATGATGATGATGATGAAGACACCAGAAAAAGAAACAAAAGAGAGGGTAGGTTAGTACAGATTTTAGAGCCACCATGAATAGTTATCATAATGAATTGGAAATACAGAGTATCAGGATTAAATTACAGTGAGGTTATGAGAAGGCCATGTTAAAGTAATGTGTTTTCAGCAGTGTTTTAAAGTGCTCTACTGTATCAGCCTGGCGAATTCCTATTGGCAGGCTATTCCAGATTTTAGGTGCATAACAGCAGAAGGCCGCTTCACCACTTCTTTTAAGTTTAGTTCTTGGAATTCTAAGGAGACACTCATTTGAGGATCTGAGGTAACGATTTGGAATATAAGATGTCAGACATTCCGATATATAAGATGGGGCGAGATTATTTAAGGCTTTATAAACCATAAGCAGAATTTTAAAGTCAATTCTGAATGACACAGGTAACCAGTGTAGTGACGTGATTGAGAACAGCAGCCATCCCAGGATAGAGCCTTGTGGAACACCATATTGGATATCATGTCTTTGAGTTGTAATTCCCACAACTAACAAAAAATTTTCTCCCTGGCAGGTAGGAGTCAAACCAATTTAACTGCATAATGACTGCCTTCTCTAGAATTTTACTTAAGAAAGGCAGGTTAGAGATGGGTCTAAAATTTTCAAAAGCAGAGGGGTCAGGATTATTTTTCGTAAGTAAGGGTTTAACTACAGCAGTCTTAAGACAGTTTGGGAAGACTCCCATATCTAATGACGAATTTACTATGTCAAGAACATTATCTATTAGCACGCGCGATACTTCTTTGAAATAATATGTTGGTATTGGGTCAAGGACGCAGGTGGAGGGTTTCAGTTGAGAAATTATTTTATGTAAATCGGATAAATCTATCCTGGTGAAAGAGTTTAATTTGTTTATAATGGAGTACTGGGGTTTAGGAGGATCCTTAGTGTTGGGGAGATATACTGTACTATGTTATTTCTAATATCATTAATTTTTTAATTGAAAAATACAGCAATAACCTCACAGGTTTTACTGGAAGTACTTAGGAGGCATTCCTTTGAGTTACCTGAAATATGCCGAGGTCTTTACCGGTGTCGTCGTTGCTCCTACGAGGCGCAGGGGTGAAGTTTACTTGAGCGGCACAATGCGGGGTTGATGTTACGCCGATTTTAGATGGTGAGGATGGTTTATCCAGGAGCCGAGCCTTCAAATCCCTAAGGTATCTTCGTCTGGACGGGAGTTTCTGAATATGTTTGTCAAGAGCCTGGAGTTCTTCTACGACAACGGCAACGCGATTCATCTCACTGTCGGTCATTGTCTGCTTCGGCTTCGTGCCCAGACAGACGTCCAGGACACACATTTAAAAGCACCAACAATAATATTTAATAATTCTTTTGAATATAGTGCACAAAGCACTGCACACTCCACAATTCTCCAATAATCAATTTCTCAATAAACAAAAATAAATCAGTAACAATAACCAATCCTCCACTCTCAGCAGCTCCATCACACTTCCTCCCAACTCGGCTCCCGGAAGTCAGAAACCAAAATACATAAGATACAAGGTTGTCTAATTGCCAAGTGCTGTGTACCTTTGACTGTTCATCCATAGGAAGCCCATTTGGCTAAAGACTTTATGTACCAGAAATAACAACAACAAAAACATTTATTTATATAGCACATCTTCATGCAAGTGATGTAGCTCAAAGTGCTTTATGAGATGAAGAAAGAGAAAAAAGACAAAATAGAATTCTGGAACACTAATTAACATAGAATAAAAGTAAGGTCCGATGGCCAGGGAGGACAGAAAAAACAAATAAACTCCAGATGGCTGGAGAAAAAAATAAAATCTGCAGGGATTCCCAGGCCATGAGACCACCCAGCCCCCTCTAGGCATTCTACCTAACATAAATAATCCCACAGTCAGTCCTCATTGTACACAGGGTTCACATGGAAGAACTTGATGATGACGGTCATGTGGACTTCTGGCCTTTAATCCATCAATGTAGGAACATCACGGTGCTTTGAAATGAAATAAGAGGAATAGGTTAGAAGGTAAATTTAGATAGAACTTTTTTGTCCCCAGTAGAAAATTTGGCTTTTTACAGAATAAAAAAATAAATGTATAGACAGGTAATAAAATAAATATACACACATATTACACTCTGAACACACACCAGACGTATTGCCGTTGGTATAAAGGAGTCCCAGTAGCGTTTCACTTGTGCTGAGTGATCCATTGCCTGAAATTTCTTAGTGTTAGTGTGTCAGAGAGAGGATGTGCAGCATTGTTCAATCAATCAATCAATCAATCAATCAACATTTATTTATATAGCACATATTCATACAAAAAAAAATTGAGCTCAAAGTGCTTTACAAAATGAATAGAGAAATAGAAGACACAATAAAAGATAAACATAAGTCAACATTAATTAACATAGAATAAGAGTAAGGTCCGATGGCCAGGGTGGACAGAAAAAACAAAAAAAAACTCCAAAGGCTGGAGAAAAAATAAAATCTGTAGGGTTCCAGACCAAGAGACCGCCCAGTCCCCTCTGGGCAATCTACCTAACATAAGTCAAACAGTCCTCTTTGTATTTAGGGTTTTCATGGAAGGACCTGATGATGATGGTCACGTAGACTTCTGGCTTTCAGTCCATCAATGTTGGTGCATCATGATGCTTTGAGTAGGTGGTGGTGGCGCAGGCCGCCACCACAAAGAAACCGGAAAAGGAAACAGAAGAGAGTAGGGGTCAGTACGGATTTTAGAGCCACCATGAATAGTTATTATGAAGAATTGAACATACAGAGTATCAGTATTAAGTTAAAGTGAAGTTATGAGAAGGCCATGTTAAAGTAATGTGTTTTCAGCAGTGTTTTAAAGTGCTCTACTGTATTTGCCTGGCGAATTCCTATTGGCAGGCTATTCCAGATTTTGGGTGCATAACAGCAGAAGGCCGCCTCACCACTTCTTTTAAGTTTAGCTTTTGGAATTATAAGGAGACACTCATTTGAAGATCTAAGGTTACGATTTGGAATATAACGTGTCAGGCATTCCGATATATAAGATGGAGCGAGATTATTTAAGGCTTTATAAACCATAAGCAGTATTTTAAAGTCAATCCTGAATGACACAGGCAACCAGTGTAGTGACATCAAAACTGGAGAAATGTGTTCAGATTTTCTTTTCCTAGTTAGGATTCTAGCAGCTGCATTCTGCACTCGTTGCAAATGATTTATGTCTTTTTTGGGTAGTCCTGAGAGGAGTGCGTTACAGTAATCTAGTCTACTGAAAACAAAAGCGTGAATTAATTTCTCAGCGTCTTTCAATGATATAAGAGGTCTAACTTTAGCTATGTTTCTTAAGTGAAAAATGCTGTCCTAGTGGTCTGATGAATATGCGATTTAAAATTCAGATTACAGTCAACGGTTACCCCAAAATTTTTTACTTCCGTCTTAACTTTTAATCCTAGTGCATTAAGTTTATTTCTGATAACCTCATTGAATCCATTATTGCCAATTACCAAAATTTCAGTTTTCTCTTTATTTAGTTTGAGAAAATTACTATTCATCCATTCAGAAATACCAGTAAGACATTGTGTTAGTGTATCGAAAGAGTCTGAGTCATCAGGTGCTATAGATAAGTACAGCTGTGTGTCATCAGCATATCTGTGGTAGCTCACGTTGTAACCTGAAATAATCTGACCTAACGGAAGCATGTAGATTGAGAATAACAGTGGACCCAGGATAGAGCCTTGTGGAACACCATATCGGATATCATGTGTCTTTGAGATTTGATTACCACAACTCACAAAGAATTTTCTCCCTGCCAGGTAGGATTCAAACCAATTTAAGACACTGCCAGAGAGGCCCACCCATTGACTAAGGCGATTTCTAAGAATATTATGATCAATGGTGTCAAATGCAGCACTCAGATCTAAGAGGATGAGAACAGATAAATGGCCTCTGTCTGCATTTACCCGCAAGTCATTTACTACTTTAACGAGTGCAGTTTCTGTGCTGTGATTTGTTCTGAAACCTGACTGAAATTTATCAAGAATAGCATGTTTATTGACGTGGTCATTTAATTGCAAAATGACTGCCTTCTCTAGAATTTTACTTAAGAAGGGTAGGTTAGAAATGGGTCTAAAATTTTCAAAGGCAGAGGGGTCAAGATTATGTTTCTTAAGAAGGGGTTTAACTACAGCAGTCTTAAGACAGTCTGGAAAGACCCCCGTATCTAATGACGAATTTACTATCTCCAGAATATTGTCAATTAGCACGCCTGATATTTCTTTGAAAAATGAAAATGTTCATAATGGCACTCAAATTTGTTATAATTCTCTGCTTTGCTGCCAACAAATTTATAAGGATTATTTATAAAACAACACAACAAATCATTGCCTCCATTTAACCAAATGGCTAAAAAACATCAAGTTTAATTATCCAACTGGCTTTTCTGAAGACTAGGACGTTATCTTAATCCCAACAATGACGGTATGGTTATACAATTTACAACAATGTACAGTATATTAAATCAGAAACAGAATGTTGTGCAATAATGAAATGTCTGGAAGCTAAGTATTTTAAAGAACATTTCTCTTATGTTGTTTGCTTTGTATAATTGCAGACACGAACAGTGAAATAAATAAAAGGCCACCTTTGTGCTGCAATCAAATCTGTGAGTGACTGGAACTGAACCTCAATCACACTCTTTTTAAAGTACTATTTACACTTTTTGGAGTAAACAGTACTTCACTTGAGCTCATTTACACAATAACTACAGTATAGGTGTGGAAAAAGCCCTAATTGTTAATATTTCAACCTCAGGCAAAATAGAAATAACAGTGGTTTGCAAAAAATGGATTAAAATGAAAGATGTCTCATCGTTTTAAAATTGTATGACAGAAATGATTAGCATACTTTGAAAAAGTAAAATTACTTACAATTGTTTATTAAGTGTTTTTCCATGTGTAGTAAGTACAGTAATAGATTGTGGTCTATGTCCGGCCAGTCATCCCGGCCAATACCCCCAGGCCACCAGGTGGAGCCCTCCCTGCAGCATGGAGGTGCCCCGAATACCAACAGGGAATTATGGACAATGGAGTTTTCATCCACAGCCCTGCTGGATACCACAGGGGCCACTAGATGGAGTTGCCGGGAGGAGCAGCAAGTATTTTTCATACAACCCAGAAGTGCGTCCTAGTCACATGGACAAAGGGAATGACGTGCTTCCAGGTTGAAGAAGGAGTTTTCATCTGACCCAGAAGTGATAGGAAGTCACATGGACAGGGGTTCAGAAGCACTTCCAGGTCATGGACTATAAAAGACTATGGGAAATACCAGACGATGAGCTGAGCTGGGTGGAAGGGTGGCAACGCGTCTGGGAGTGGAGGATTGTTTATTGAGAATTGTATTCATTATTGAATGAGTATTATAGAGTGGAGGGTGCTTGTGCACTATACTATTGTGCAAATAAATAATAATTGGACTTTTACCTGGTGTCTGACGTATTGTCTGAGGGTTCAAAGGGATGACAGCGCCCCCTATCTGTCACAAGATATTTGTTAAGGAAGAATGCTTGTTTGTAAGCTGATTTTTCTGGTGTTCCTCCATATCATGTAAACCTGATAATGAGAGCAAATACAACAAAATTGAAAAATCTGAGAAGCTGGTAGATTATGAATTAATGATGTAAGATGGAAACTGGAAGTTTGAAGTAAAGTTTTAACACCAACTGCTACATCTTTAGCTGATGGTACGAGGGACGTTCAAAAAGTTTCCACACTTTTTTTTTAACTCTATTTATTAAGAATTTCAAAAACAAATTACATCACTTTTCTACATAGTCACCTTCGTTTACGATGCAATTTTCCCAGTGTTGTACCAACTTTTTAATGCCCAATTGCTACTCCTCTCGCCTTCACCATTTCTAACAAAAATAGAAAAGTGCGGAAACTTTTTGAACATCCCTCATAAGTTCTGATCACAGCTCTTCATATACTTATGAAGATTAAGTAAAGAGTTAACCTCCTCATTAAACACAGGAAAATATCATCAACATAAAGTAACAAATGACAATTGGATTGCTAAACGGATTTTTGGAGGAGTAAACAAATTGCCCTTTAAAATATGAGACATACAGATTATCTGTTATGGCTGAAAGCTGCCAAATTGCAATTCTATTTTGTTGGTCATGGAACTGGTTGTTTAATACAAAAACATTCCAATTTTGAGTTATATTATTAAGCTGAACAATGAAATCAATATAGTTTAATTGATAAGCTGAAGAACATAACAAAGAATTACTGACAATTTGTTCTGCTGCTGGCTGAGGAAAATTGCTATACAGGCATTGAATGTCCATAGTGATGTGAATCTAGACAGCCATTTTGTTTAGTCATTCTTAGTAAATGACTCATAAAATTCACTGAGTTCTTACCATAGGATTGATGGCATGTGACAAAAGCAGTTACATGAAAGCCAATGAACTGGGTTATTGGCTGTAAAATAGAGTCAATGGCTGAAACAATCACATGACCAAGTGAATTAAACAGATTCTTACATGTTTTAGGTAAAAGATAAAGAAACAGGTAGACAGGGATGTCGTTTACATAACATATTGCTACCCCAGTGGCACTGGTATTTTGTTACTTTTCTTTAATAGAGCATAGACATTTTGGGCATGGAGTAAATATGCAAAATAACTGCCAAAAAGTAATCTACAATTTCAAAAGTTGTGAATCAGAATTAATTCTCTAACTTTCTCAGTCCAATTCACGGTGACAGGAGACTAGAGCCTAGGTGCACAGAACAGGGCACCAGTCCGTCGCAGAGCCCACTCATGCACACCTGGGCCAGTTAAGAATCTCTACCTTACCTAACCTTGGCACCTTTGAAGATGTAGATGTGAGACCCAAGTAGTGACAGGAGAATGTACACACCTCACTTGCATAGCAGCTACGCACTGAAGTTGAACCCAGGAAGCTGGATCCAAAGGTGACAGCACTGCCCACTGTACCACACTTTAATTTCTGCAGTGCTAATAGCTAGTGACATACCGTACTTAGGCTCTCCCAGCAAGTCAGAGGTGAGATGTCAACTGACACATGGTTTAAAGCTTTAACTCCTAGACCAGTAAGTTGCTCCTGGGGACCCGCTGTGGCTGCAGGTTTTTATTCCAACCAGATTCACAATCGGTAATAATAATCGATAAAAACTGATCTCATTTATTTAGCTGGTCTGTTTTACACTTCTCTTATTTTGCATTCAGAAACACACAACACTATTGTTTTTAAATTTATAAAACATTTAGAAATATTTCTATTGTTTTCTAAAGCTATAAATGCTTAGCTATATTTTGCTGTTTTCCTATTATTTTCCCCTTTTCCTGTGTAGTTTCATTTAACCCTAAAAGTGCCAATTAACAACCAGCACAGCAGACACCTCGGATGATGAAAGCAGCAACGACTTCAGTGTCAGATCCGCTAATTAGTAAAGAATCAATTAAATAACCAGAACACCTGGAAAAGCAAAATGACAATTAGGTTGAAAATACTGTAATCGACTTATGGTAAAAAACTACATATTCCCCATATAACTGCTTATTACATTTTAATAAAAATCCACCAAACTTAGTTTGTAATTTCTACATTGACTTCAAAACAAAGAAACTGGGAAATAACGAGTCACTTAATTAGGCTGAGTCCAATGAAAAACAGAAGTTGGTTGGAACAAAAACCTACAGCCACAGTAGATCCCAAGTTTCAGAACCACTGTGTTAGACTATAGTACCTTGCTTCATAACTCCCAAGAGTTTTAGCCATCTCTGTCAAGTGAAGTGCCTGGCTATTTCTTCTGATTTTAATAGCATGCTTCTTCCTTCCTATCCTGAGTTCCCCTGCCCCAAATTGAGCCTTCCTGTCAGTAAACCTTCATCTTGGATTTGAACTTAATGATCTACTATAAAGATCTAAGGTGGCAGGGAACCATTTAGAAAACCTAAAAGTTTGTCTCATAATACAATTAAAAAAACACAAATAAAAGGCAGAACCCTCATGCGTACTTTAGGCATGTGACTATTTCTTAGTCTGGAAGCAGCCGACACATTTACTGCACACAATGTACTTTACTGGTGGTTGGAAAGAGCTTACATGAAATCAGAGGCAGATAAAGGATAGTGAACTTGATTTGCTTTTGAGGGACTTTAATTGTATAATGATTTGTGTAATGATCCTATTATGCAGTGCTTGTGTTGTGTCAGCATGAAACGATTATACTTGATTGCTGCTTAATGCATTTCTGTTTATGTGTTGTCTACAAATAACAGGAGGTATTTACTTGGAAATGAGAAGAGACTGTAATAATAAACAGCTAACTTTTTATTTAGGGAAAATTATGAAAGCATAATATTTTAGTATTTGTGGGGTGCTGTTGCACTGCATTTTTTGCTTAGAATCACTAAAGTATCTGTGTATCGCACAGCTCATTTCATCTCTGTCTGTCTGTTTGTCTATGTATCTATCTCTCTAACTGATTAGACACTCCTTATCTGTCTGTCTATTTATCCATTAAGAAAGGCAAGGCATACAACGAATGTGCTTCTCTTCTAGTAAGATCATTTCTTCCGTAGGGTCACAGCTATAGGGTCCTGGATTTAAATCTCAACCTGTTCAGAGTCTACATGGAGTACTCTGGTTTTCCTCCCACATCTCATACATGCATGTTAGGTTAACTGCCCATTTAAAGTTCACCTTGTATGAGTAAGCATGGTCAGGAATGGCCAGTTCTGCCTGTAGGCCATGTGAAGATGAAGTTGAGCTGGATTAAGTGGATTCCACAATCGATGGCTTTTTTTCACATGCACTGTGGCAATTTTTGCATCAGACTAAAAAGAGAAAAGGGTTTCAGAACAGCAAATGAATTGCTAACATCAATCTTCACTGTTAAATGTTATTAATTACATCTAAAAATGACTGCATTATTTCACTGGTTCTTTCTAAGCTTTTACATCTATACTAATAAAAGGCAAAGCACTCACTCACTCACTCACTCACTCATCACTAATTCTCCAACTTCCCGTGTAGGTAGAAGGCTGAAATTTGGCAGGCTCATTCCTTACAGCTTACTTACAAAAGTTGGGCAGGTTTCATTTCGAAATTCTACGCCTAATGGTCAGAACTGGAAGGTGTTTTTCTCCATTAACTGTAATGGAGTTGAGCTGGAAAGACGTGGGGGGCGGAGTTTCGTGTGACATCACCACGCCTCCACGTAATCCGTGAACTGACTGTCAACGCAGTGCGTAGAAAACCAGGAAGACCTCCAAAAAGCGCTTAAGAAAGCATGCATTATATAATTGAGAAGGCAGCGAAACAATAAGAAGCGAGCGAGTGACATATACTACCATATTCATGAGTGCTGCTACTTCGGAAACAAAGCACGATGCAAACCTAAACTTTAAATTAAGTTCATAGACAGGCTACCGCTGGCGTTTCACATGCCCACAGGTAATGCGGGATACAAGTTTAATGAGAGGGCGCGGGATATAAGCGAGAGTTTTGATCACTTTGTAACTAAGTTAAAATTGTAGGTGAAGGGGTGTGCTTATGCAGATTCCGAGAGACTGTGTTTGTGGGGGATTGACAGTTAAGGCGGGTGGGGGAGTCACGTCATCATCTCCCCTCCCATTCATTTCATTTCGCTGTGAGCTGAGCTCCGCGGCTAAAGCCGTCTTCCGAAGCAACTTCGTCAGACTGCCACCAAATACTCACAGAAAAATCCACAAGTTAATACACACGCTGTCTCTCCACACTGAATCCTCCAGGCACTACTTACAAAAGGTCACACTGACAATCGTGTTACGTTATTTTTAAAATCTTTCCTTTTCTTAGCACAAGCACAGCTGAGAAGCTTCGATGCATGTGTTCCATAATGCGTTAAAAAATAATGCATTTAATCATTCTTTGCATTACAAGCAAAGGGGAGCTTTTGTCAATGCATGATTTCTTGGTACAACGATTACATTGATCAGTGCATCCCGATTCATTTTACCCTCGCACCACCTTTGTTTGAGAAGAAGTATGAAAAAATATGAGTTTAACACAGAAAACAGATCACCAATTCAAGCTTTATGAATAATCGATTCGCCATCAATAATTGTTTTGGTAAAGCCATCCTCCTTCCATTTTATAATTTTTCCGCCACTAGCCATGATTAAATGAGCGGTAAAAAGTAAGAGCAAAGCGAGGGTGACTTATTTAGGCAGGCCTATATATGACAGCAACACTCATGACAATGTCAATCATGTTACGTTATTATTAAAATGTTTCCTTTTCTTTTCATTACTTCTTTAACACACTACTTCTCGCTGCGGCGGGTATTTTGCTATATATATAATATATGAATGACCTCCAAAGAGCACTGAGACTTTTGATATCATGAACGTGTCTGCAAAAACTGTGGTCTCCTGCCCAGCAAAGTCGAGCAGCCAGCGCAGCATAGCTGTGCCGGCCTTTGAGGCGCTGACTGCGCTTCTGCCTTAAATCAAAGTGAGCACTTTTAATTTTTTTCATCCTCCCCCTGCGCTATAGCCCAGACAAGTGCAAACACGGGACCCCTTTTCTACACCACGGCAAAATAATATTAAGGCGATTCACACTTTCTTTTGCACGTATACGATTATGAGGTTCTCAGCACGGATTATGAAGACACGCACACAGTGGAGGACTGACAGTGCCATCACAGCCGATTAATGGCGGGGCGTCTCACCAGTCTACACAAGAACCACGCGACTGTTCCCAAAAGGCGATCATAACGTCAGCGAACACATCTCTCTATACTATATAAAAGAAAAAGGCAAGTTTACTTTCTTTACACCTTTTTTCCTTTTATCCCAAACCAAAGCCTTTCTCTCTTAACACTACAGAGGACACAAAACTAATTTTCTTTAAATGCCGGTAAGGCACATTACCAGAGGCACAAATTTGAACATTCACATAGAAAATGTAATTTCTATACCACAGCCGTCGTGTAGCGCCTTTCAAAGGGATCTACTACCGAGATGATCCATATACATTTTAGCTGCTGTTAGTTACTTACCTGTTGTGTTACACAGTCTTTAAAATGTAGTTTACCCTCAACCACTCCAGTAGTGCTCAATGTACCTGTACTTCTTATTACGTTAATGTTTTACTGTTTAATAACTTATAGATTATATTTTATTATTTTTCCCTTGCACTCAGTGACCAAAGCTATACACACACATATAGACACACAAACATACACACAAGTATATGTATGTGTATATATATATATATATGCACACACACACAAGTTATGAAAAAGAAAAGCAAACATTTTAAAAATAACGTAAGATGATTGTTAATGTAATTGTTTTGTCATTGATATGGTGTTGTTGTCATATCTATCTATTTATATATATATATTTATATATATCTGTATATATATATATATATATATATAGCAAAATACCTGCGATTGGCAGCGAGAAGTAAAAGAAAAGGAAACATTTTAATAATAGCGTAACATGATTGACAATGTAATTGTTTTGTCATTGTCATGAGTGTTGCTGGCATATATATATATATATATATATACACACAGACACATATATAAACATATATATACATATATAAATATATATATGTATATATATATATACACACAGTTATATATATATACATATATACACATACTGTATATATACACACACATATATACATACTGTATATACACATATACATATCTACATATATACTGTATATACACATATATATACAAATCTACATATATATATCCACATATATATATATATATATATATATATTAGGGGTGGGACTCTATTAAAAAATTAATCCAATTAATTAGAGGCTGTATAAGAATTAATCTTGATTAATGGTATGTAATCGCACACGTAAATTTGCCCCAAATGCAAATGTTTTTTTTAATTTAAAAGGGTTTTAGTGGGTGACAGAATCAAATAATAGACATGGACATGAATATTGTAAACTGAAGCTGTTTTAATTTCTGAAAAAAAGCCTTTAAACTGCATTTGAATTCAAAACAGAAACAAAAATATCATCCCTGTTTAAAATTGGGCAGACTTAAAATAAAGTGGTAGTTTAAGTACTTTAAGTACATTTTCAGAATAGTATTGTCTTTAAATAATAATAACCAAAATTTCAACATAAAGTGCAGTTTTCTTCTTAAAAAAATAAGTCAGAAACATAAAAGGTAATTTGACCAACTTAATCTTTAAACTCTGAGTAACATTAGCCAAAATTATTTTGTACATTAGGCTAAAACAGTGTGATCATTGAACATTTTGTAATTAGATGTATTTAGAATTACTAACGGTCACGGAAGTCCAATGATCCCCAGTAAGAGCCACAAAGTCCGCTTTCTGTAATGCATCTAATTTTGCTTGCTTTTCAGTGTGCACAAAACCATGCTTTTATCAAGGCTTCTTCGGAAGTCGAAATGATCAGTCGTAGGAACGCGCTTTATTCCGACTCTAACATTTTTGTAGCTGTGATGTGTGCATCAGTGTAATGGATGTACCAGGAAATCATGCATTGACAAAAGTTCCCGTTTGCTTGGAATTGAAAGTGTGATTAAATGCGTTATGGAGTACATGCATGGAAGCTTCTTAGCTGTGCTTGTGCTAATAAAGGGAAACATTTTAAAAATAACGTAACATGATTCTGTGTTAACCGAATATTTTTCATACGTCCAAAACCAAGGAGATCGAAGGTAAAATGAATGGGTAGCGCGTACATACTCCGTGCATCCCCTCTCGGGAATCGAACCTCGAATGACTCTACAATTGCGCCACAGCGTGTGGCTTGTCTATGCAAGAGTATGTACTGTAGATCGGGGTATATATATACATTTATATATATATATACCCGCGTATCGCAGTGGAGAAGTAGAAGTTATGAAAAAGAAAAGGGAACATTTTAAAAATAACTTAACATGATTGTCAATATACAGTAATTGTTTTGTGAGTGTTATTGAATGTTGCTGTCATCAAGGATTTGATTATCATTATTTGTTTCAATCAGGTCGTATTTATACGATGTGTTGTGTTCAAGTTACATTCCGTGTTTGTCAATCGTTGTAAAGATAAGAGGTTTCATTCATCGATTAGTTTCTTACTGCATCAATAAACAGCTCGTCTTCCTCTTTATCTGAGATGTGACAAACTGCATGCACGGTTTTTACACTGTCTTCCTTTAGCAGGACATTCACTTTTCCACCGTGTGCTTTGTTTCGCAGTAGCTGCACTTATGAATATGATTGTATGTATCAGGCGCGCCATATTTTTTGCTGCCTTCTCAATTGTGTAATTGGTTTTGTTCAGCACTCTTTGGAACTGTTGCTTTTGTCTGTGCACTGCGTCAGTTCCGTGAGCCGCTTGGTGTTCTTGCATCGAAGGTTCCCAGCTGTGCTGGTGCCATCCCGTGTAATGTCAGCTAAGACCCGGCACTTAAAAGTTTCTCTCGCAGTTTCAATGAGTTTGTGCCAAACACCACCCTGACCATCTCATCTTCCTCTGCATAAGCACAGTCCTTCACCCGTGAATATTTACCGGCAGTGTTTGTATTGGATTGCGCTGATGGGCGACCTTATATGGGCAGGCACTAAATTACAAGCGCTAGTGGCAGCCTGTCTATGAACTTAATTTAATATAAACTTACGGTTCACGCCGTGCTTTGTTTCCGCAGTAGCTGTACTTATGAATATGCTTGTATGCATCATTTGCTTCATAATGTTTTCTGCCTTCTCAATTGTGAAATGGCGTTTTGTGCTCATCGCTGTTTGGAGTTCTTCCTTGTTCTCTACGTACTTACGTAGGAGGCGTGATGATGTCACACGAAACTCCCCCCACAGCCATCTCTAACTCAACTCCATTACATTATATGTAGAAAAATAGGTTCCAGTTATGACCCTTACGCGTAGAATTTCGAAATGAAACCTGCCCAACTTTTGTAAGTAAGCTGTAAGGAATAAGCCTGCCAAATTTCAGCCTTCTACCTACGGAAGTTGGAGAATTAGTGATGAGTGAGTGAGTGAGTGAGTGAGTGAGTGAGTGAGTGAGTGAGTGAGTGAGTGAGTGAGGGCTTTGCCTTTTATTAGTATAGATATATATATATATATATATATATATAGATAGATAGATAGATAGATATGAGAACAACACTCATATCAATGACAAAACAATTACATTAACAATCATGTTACGTTATTTTTAAAATTTTTCCTTTTGTTTTGCGTACCTTCTTTAACACACAACTTCTCCGCTGCGAAGCGCGGGTATTCTGCTAGTTTTACATATAAGTGTCACTTTGTTTTCATTAACAAGTCACATTATTATGTTTTACTTATTGAAATTGTTAATTATGAAAAATAGTGAAGCTTATTCCTTAACACCACAAGCCACCAGTACCTATATTGACTTGCCTACGTAACAAAGCAGCAGCAGACAGGTTCAAGCATTCATGAAGGGGTGGAGATGTGAAGGACCTGGAAACTTCCATATGCAACCAGACGCCTTTCATTTATCAGTAACTAGCAAAATACCCACTCTTCACAGCGGCGAAGTACTGCCTTAAAATTTTTATTAAGAAGAAAATTAAACCTTTTTAAACTGAGTGAAAATATACCAATAAGGATCTCTTTGTATACCACATTGTCAGTTCGGCCCTCCGGTTGTAATATGACCAAGCTGTACGCTGAGCTTACTCTTGAGCATGCAACGTACAGTTGGCCATGTGAAAAGTAATCTTGTCTCAAATCTCACAGCTTGGATTGCTGCTGTTATAATTGGTTTGAGTTGTGTTGAAGTGACATTCGGCATCTGTCAAGCGTTGTAAGCATACAACTGGTTTCATCGATAACTTCGCATCCAGCTTTTGAGAGTTTAAACATTCATAAACATCAAAGTGTCCACTACTCAAATTGTCACCTGTAAATCTAAGATGTTTAAGAGCCATTGGCGGTTGTCGAAAGGTGTAAAATATTTGGCCATTTTGGTACACTTGAAAGCGACAACCGAACAATTCAGCGGCAGCCATCAACTCACATGCAGAAGCATAGGTGAAGGGCTTAAGCATTTCACTCTTCTAGTGCTCCTGTGTAGTGTAATTATCTCCTGTACTGTCATCAGTCCACACCTTGAACCTGTCCCAGTCATTCAATACATAAGACACAATGTTCCTCCAGATATCAAGAGTGAGCCTGATATGGCCGTGCAATATGTAACAAAGAGAATGGAAAAGGTACGTGCCATCTCCGGGCATGGAAACCACTCAGTAAGTGACAGTTCTTTGATCGATGGTGATCACCTCGATAGACATGTTAATAGAATGCGGTTGGAGCGATAAAGGAAATGGGTACCTGAACAATGTAAAGTAAGTCTAAAATACCTACACAATAACTATAATCATAATAAACGAACAATAAAACAGCAGATAAGCCGTGGATTAAATAAAAAGGCTGTAATTATCAGCAGGGAGACGTGAATCCTGTGGCGAAGCAAGGAAGGGAGTGTTGAGACCAGAGCGACGGACGGCCTAAGATGGGCAGGCAGTCAATTACGTGGGAGGCATGGGGATGGGGGACCCAACGCTGCCTCACACAGTGACCGAGCTGCAGTCTATGGACGTATATATATGTAAGTAGGATTCAGTTAGCGTTGGGAACCCGCGTACCAAATTTCTTGAAGATGGGCCCATAAGTAACAAAGACTGTTGGAAAGTTCAATATGGCAGCCGACAGTAGCGTCATACCACCGAAATAAGTATGTACATCGGTTTCAGTTAGCGCAGGGAAGCCGCCTACCAAATTTCGTGAAGATGGGGCCATAAATAAGAAAGTTCAACATGGCGAACATTGTCGACCGTTATGACCGTTATGCTTAGAATTTCAAAATGAAACCTGTTTAACTTTTGTAAATAAGCTGTAAGGAATGAGCCTGCCAAATTTCAGCCTTCTACCTACACGGGAAGTTGGAGAATTAGTGACGTTGGAAAGTTTAATATGGCGGCCGACAGTGGCGTCATACCACCGAAATAAGAAATGCGTACATCGGTTTCAGTTAGCGCAGGGAAGCCGCCTACCAAATTTCATGAAGATAGGGCCATAAATAAGAAAGTTCAACATGGCAGATGTTGTCGACCGTTATGACCATTACGTGTAGAATTTCAAAATGAAAACTGCTTAACTTTTGTAAGTAAGCTGTAAGGAATAAGCCTGCTAGATTTCAGCCTTCTACCTACACAGGAAGTTGGAGAATTAGTGATGAGTCAGTCAGTCAGTCAGTGAGGGCTTTGCCTTTTATTAGTATAGAAAAGAAATGCCATAGCATGATGGGATTCCAAGAGGAAATACTTGCAAATATTTTCTCTTTTTTAAGGCATACAATGATGGGCAGTGAACATAATTACTGTTTTTGAACATAGCACATTATTAGTATTACCAAACTGTGACATTAATATTATATTTCTAGAATAATGGAGCACTCTAAGCTCCTGGTGGCTTTGTATGGCTTTTATAAATGAAACTAAAATCACTTCTAAAATGATAGAACATTAATGTATGGTATTCAACACAGAAATAATCTATACTAATAAAAGGCAAAGCCCTCACTCACTCACTCACTCACTGACTCACTGACTCACTCACTGACTCATCACTAATTCTCCAACTTCCCGTGTGGGTGGAAGGCTGAAATTTGGCAGGTTCATTCCTTACAGCTTCCTTACAAAAGTTGGGCAGGTTTTATATCGAAATTCTACGCGTAATGGTCATAACTGGAAGCAGTTTTCTCCATTTACTGTAATGGAGATGAGCTTCAACGCCGTGGGGGCGGAGTTTCGTGTGACATCATCACGCCTCTCACGTAATCACGCAGTACATAGAAAACCAGAAAGAGCTCAAAAAAGCGCTTAAGAAAACATGCATTATATAATTGAGAAGGCAGCGAAACAATAAGAAGCGAGCAAGTGACATATACAACCATATTCATGAGTTCTGCTACTTCGGAAACAAAGCACGATGTAAACCTACACTTTAAATTAAGTTCATAGACAGGCTGCCGCTGGCGTTTGTAATTTAGTGCCTGCCCATATAAGGCCGTCCGGCAGCGGCAATCCAATAGCAAACTGCCACGGATAAATATTCACGGGTGAAGGACTGTGCTTATGGAGAGGAAGATGAGATGGTCAGGGTGGTGTTTGACACAAACTCAGCGAAACTGCGAGAAAGTTTAAGTGCCAGGACTAAGGTAACATTAAATACAGCCACGGACATAGCGAGATGGCACCAGCACAGCTGGGAACCCGATGCATGTACACCGGCGGCTCACGTGAACTGGCGCGGTGCACAGATAAATGGCAACAGTTCCAAAGAGCGCTGAACAAAAACCGAATTACACAATTGAAAAGGCAGCAAAAAATATGAAGCGTCTGATAAGCATATTCATAAATCCAGCTACTGCGAAACAAAGCACCACGGTGGAAAAAGTCAATGTCCCGCTAAAGGAAGAGAGTGTAAAAAAACCCGTGCATGCAGTGTGTCAGGTCTCAGATAAAGAAGAAGACGAGCTGCTTATTGATGCAGTAAGAAACGAATCGATGAATGAAACCTGTCATCTTTACAGCGATTGACAAACACGGAATGTAACTTGAACACAACACATCCTACAAATACGAACCTGATTGAAAGAAATAATGATAATCAAATCCTTGATGACAGCAACACTCAGTAACACTCACAAAACAAATACTGTATATTGACAGTCATGTTACGTTATTTTTAAAATGTTCCCTTTTCTTTTTCTACCTTTTTTAACACACTACTTCTCCGCTGCGATACGCGGGTATATATATATATATATGTATATATATATATCCCGCTCTACATACTCGAATAATGGATACTTTATTAGCCATCAATGATTGTTTTGGTAAAGCCATACTCAGTGTATTCATTAGATGAACGGTAAAAAAGTAAGAGCGAGGAGAGGATGACTCATTGAGGCATGCAGGCTGTAGTCTTGGCGTCAACTCTATCTGAATTGCGCGATCACATTTGAAAAAACATATCTTTTCAAGTTCTATTTAGTCCATATGTGTCAAACTCAAGGGCGCGGGCCACATCCGCCCGGTGTAATTATATCCGGCCCATGAGATCATTTTATATACTGTATTATTGTTATTAAAGCCCGGGTATATGAAGCGCTGGTAACACAATAAACTACAGATCCCATAATGCAGCGCTTCAGCTGCCTTGCATCAGGGTAACCTGAATGCAATTCAGAAGATACAGAAAACAGCATAATTAAATAAGAATCTGACACTTCAGCGGACGTTTTAACCTGTGCACAATCACAAAGTGATTTCAAGTGAAGCTGCTTTTATGGGAGACACAAATGCACCAGTTCACCTTGCCCCACTTTCCCTGTTGCCAAGTACTGTTAAACCAAGTCGTCACTACGGTGTTCCCAAATACGAAATTGCTGATAAACTGAGCGCACTGCGCACTGAGTTTGCACGGCGCTTTGGTGACTTTGATGAACAAAAAAAGTCCGTCTACATGCGGCTCGAACCTTGTGCATGTTTGGTAGCACATATCTGTGTGAGAAGCTCTTCTCATTGATAAAGACTAACAAAACAGCACACAGGAGTCGCCTCACTGATGAGCACCTGCAATCCATCCTGAGAATCTCCACAACACAGAACCTCACAGCAAACAGAAACGAACTTGTGGCCAAAAAAAGATGCCAGGCGTCCAGCTCTAAAATGACATATGAGCAAAGACAACTGAATGATTTGATTTGTTATTGCACGTAAGAGCGGGAGTCAACCGTTTTAACAAACAGCGTATTGCACTGATACGAAATAGCTGTGTGTGTATATATGTAGATATGTATTGTAATAAGTGGAGACCAGAGACGTGGAAAGGTTTGGGGCAGCCACCCGTTTATTACGGTTTCCCGGCTGCAAAAGTCTTTGAGGCATTGTTACACAGTTGTTTACACAACAGAGTCCAAAACAGAACTGCCTGCCTAAGCAAAGGCAGTGAGCTTTATAGCACAGAGGGCGGAAATGATGTCGTCCTCTGGGCCGGAACTGGAAGTGACATCATCCTTGGGGCGGAAGTGACCTCATTCTTGGGGCGGAACCGAAGTGATGTGTCCTTCCTGGAAATGGCGGCTCCTGGTGGGATTTCCCGGGTAAGACCTGCAGAGAACTCAGAAAGAGCGTCAGTGCACCCCCCCCCCTGGGCAGATGTATAAACAGTATTTCCTAAGCCCTTCAGCTGCTTCCCATGCACACGTAGTGTGACAAGACTCCCCTCAGCCCAGACCCGTGGGTCGGGCGACCTGCACCGAGAGGTCGTGGGCCCCGGGAGAGGGCATCGGCGTTGGCATGAAGAGACCCCTGTCGATGAACGAGCGTATACTTGTACTGCTGCAGGTCAAGAAACCACCTCGTGACCCGTGGATTCGACTCCCTGTGAAGGGCCATCCACTTCAGAGGTGCATGATCCGTCACCAGAGTGAACACGCGACCCAAGAGGTAGTACCGCAGCTGAGTTACCGCCCATTTGATCGCCAGAGCCTCTTTCTCCACCGCCGCGTACCTGGTCTCCCTGTCCAACAGTTTCCGGCTCAGGTACATAACGGGTGTTCAACACCGTCGGCGCTTTGGCTCAACACGGCACCCAAGCCTGTGTCCGAAGCGTCCGTCTGGAGGATAAAAGGGAGAGAGAAGTTAGGGGAGATCAAGATAGGTGCTGAAGTCAGAGCCCTTTTTAAGTCACTGAATGCAGCCCCCGCTTTATCAGACCATACCACCGTATTAGGAGCTCTTTTCTTTGTCAAATCGGTCAAGGGCGCTCTCTCGAGAAGCGAGGCACAAACCGGCGGTAGTACCCGCCAAACCGAAAGGATTGGACTTGCCGCTTGGTTTGCGGACGGGCCAGGCCATTATGGCTTGCAACTTGGAACACTGTGGCCTCACAGTACCCCGCCCACTAGGTAGCCCAAATATTTGGCTTCCTCAATCCAAAGAAACATTTCTTGGGGTTGATTCGAGCCCGCCTCTCCCAGTGTCCGTAATACTGCTGTGACCTGCTGTATGTGTTCCTTCCAGGTGCTGGAATAGATGACACGCCATCCAGATAGGCAGCACAGAACGAGTTATGGGGCCGGAGCACTTTGTCCACCAGACGCTGAAAAGTCGCAGGCCCGTAACCCGAATGGAAGGACACGATACTGCCAGTGTCCGCTAGGAGTGCTAAACGCGGTTTTTTCCTTCGCGAACTCCGTTAAAGGAACCTGCCAGTACCCCTTTGTCATGTCAAGTGTAGTCAAGAATTTGGCTGGTCCCAGTCTCGAGGAGGTCATCCACGCGAGGCATGGGATAAGCATCAATCTGGAAACTTGGTTAAGCCGACGGAAGTCATTGCAAAACCTCCAACTGCCGTCAGGCTTAGCAATCAAGACGATGGGACTGGACCAGGGACTACTACTTTCCTCGATTACTCCTAGTGCCAGCATTCGCTTGATTTCCAGTTCCACTTCTACTTTCTTTGCCTCCGGAGTCTGTAGGGTCGCCACGGACGATCACCCCGGTCAGTCAATATGTCATGCGCAATCAGAGAGGTCCGACCGGTTTTCACTTACCACCTCTGGGACAGAGCGGATAGCTGCTTCGAGCTCTTGTTTCTGCCTGGGGATAGCTGCTCGCGAAATTAAGGGAACTTACTTCAGCGAAGAGAGCAGGGCTGTCCGGAGGAGGGATCGGGACCCTCTCCTTCCACGGTTTCAGCAGGTTTACATGATATATTCGCTCAGCTGGTCGGCGATTGGGCTGTTTCACCAAATAGTCAACCAATCCCTTCCTTTCCTTAATTTCGTAGGGGCCTAGCCAATGGGCGAGCAGTTTAGAGTGAGAAGTTGGACCAATACCATGACGCGATCCCCGGTTGGAACTCCGGAGAGTCGTGCCACGGTCATAAAGGCGGCCTGTGCTGATTGCCTCCTCTATATGACTTTTAGAATCGGTCTTATTGCATCAAATCTATCGCGCAATTGGGCTATATATTCCAAAATATTAGTGGAGGGCTGTGCCTCCCCTTCCCAGCCCTCTTTAAAATATCCAATAAACCCCGGGGTTGTCTTCCGTACAGTAATTCAAATGGAGAGAACCCCGTAGAGGCTTGAGGAACTTCCTGATATGCAAAGAGGACAAGGGGAGGAGTTGGTCCCAATCCTCCCATCCTTGCTGACTACCTTACGTAGCATTTGCTTGAGAGTTTGATTAAATCTCTCCACTAGGCCATCGGTTTGAGGATGATACACGAGGTCTTTAAATGCTTTATTTTCAGTAACTTGGCAGTCTCCTTGAACGTTTCCGAGGTAAAAGGCGTTCCTTGGTCCGTCAGGACTTCTCTAGGAATGCCTACTCGCGAAAAGACTCCTACTAGTTCCCGTGCAATATTTTTTGTGGTAGCCGAGCGCAACGGAACGGCTTCAGGGAATCGGGTAGCATAATCCACGAGGACGAGTATATATTTATATCCTCGGCTGAGGGTTCTAGGGTCCTACTATGTCAACCCCAATCCTATCAAAGGAACGTCAATAAGGGGAAGGGGAACCAGAGGAGCACGGTCCTCCTAGGAATTTGCCGCAGTTGACATTCCGGACAGGAAATGCAAAAGCGCTAACCTCCTCATTAATCCCCGGCCAGAAAAAACGGAGCTTAATTCGCTCTAATGTTTTATCGGAGCCGAGATGGCCTCCAAGAAGGTGGGAGTGTGCTAACCTCGCAAACCCTGCCGCCGGTAGGTCCGCGGGATTAGCAACAACTTCCGGACCTTCCCCTCATGTTCAGCGACCCGATACAACAAATCATTATCAATGACAAAGTGAGGTCCCTGTGGCATGGGCAAATGCGTGCGTTGGCCGTTAACGAGAACCACTGCATTCTTTATGTGTTTCAGAGAGTCGTCATTCCACTGTTCTCTCTGAAAGAAGCCGGTGTTGCTCTAAACTGAAAGTGCAACTCAGAGAGGGGTCCGGTCTGACCTCAAGGGGCGGAGATTCCTCCCTCGCTGCCGGGCGCTAGTGGATGACGTAGTAGCCCGCGACGGTCCGGGAGTGTCTCGTCACTCTCTTGGCCTACCGCCCCACTCCCTGTCGGCTGATTACACGGTGTGGAAGCAACTTGAGATGAATCGTTGTCATCTATAACGAGGCCATAAGTTTTTCGGGAATGCTTTCTAAACTACGCCGTTACTATCAGACCAGTCTCGCCCGAGGATTACGGAAACGGAGGATCCGGATGCACCGCCACGGTAAGCTGTCGAAGGGTTCCTCCGAGACATACGTAACACCGGGCGGTATTGTATGTGCGGATATCTCCGTGTATACATTTTAGACTGGTCTTCTTTTAATCCACTGTTGCGGTAGAATAAAACGGCGAGCAACGACAGACACGCTACTGCCGGAATCGAACAGCGCTGTTATCTTATGTCCATTAATAAGAAGCTCCCCCGTATGTTTATCCGCCAGGGGATTGCTAAGGGCACACAAACAACCCCGCCATTGTCCCCTACGGTCCGCCTTGTTCCCGACAGGTCGCAAGCCAGACGGCCCGCGACTTCGAACAAGCTCTGGAATGCGTGGAAGGGACTGCTTTAGTGGGACATAGCTCCCGGTAGTCCACAGAGCGGCTGTTCTGCCCTCCCAGGTTTCACAGCCGCCTCTGGGTTTGCAAGAGCTGCAGCAGCTCGTCCATAGAATGGAATTCGCCCCAGGCCGGCTGGGCAAATTCCTGGGGTAGTCTTTTTAGCAGCCGAAAACAGGCCACTTGCTGCACTATTTGTAAGGGGTTAACTCAATGGCCGTAGCCACTCACCCACCTGTTGCCAGAGAGCCATAGCCTGCTCTGACAGCCCTTTGCTTGGGTTAAACTCCCAGTTTATGATTTCCTTCACCTGCCGGCCTGGGGACAACCCATCGTTAACTGGGACCTTGGTCCCGATGGGCAGCTCGGCTTTCCTGCCAAGGAGAGCATACTGAGCCACTCGTGTGTGTTCCCCAGAAGCCAGCCCACGCCTGTGGGTCCCCTCGTTCTCCACGAGATGGGTGGTCCCCACCGAGTTATGCTCATGGAGCAGAGCCTGCACCGCCCTTCCTGACCCTCTGGCGCACTCCCGCCCGAAACTCGGCCCCGTACTCACCCACCTGGTTCCGTGATAGTTCGTGTCCCGGTTCATCGGGACACCATCCTGCCGACTACGCCACTGTAATAAGTGGAGACCAGAGACGTGGAAAGGTTTGGGGCAGCCACCCGTTTATTACGGTTTCCCGGCTGCAAAAGTCTTTGAGGCATTGTTAACAGTTGTTTACACAACAGAGTCCAAAACAGAACTGCCTGCCTAAGCAAAGGCAGTGAGCTTTATAGCACAGAGGGCGGAAATGATGTCGTCCTCTGGGCCGGAACTGGAAGTGACATCATCCTTGGGGCCGGAACCGAAGTGACCTCATTCTTGGGGCCGGAACCGAAGTGATGTGTCCTTCCTGGAAATGGCGGCTCCTGGTGGGATTTCCGGGTAAGACCTGCAGAGAACTCAGAAAGAGCGTCAGTGCACCCCGCCCCCCCCGGGCAGATGTATAAACAGTATTTCCTAAGCCCTTCAGCTGCTTCCCATGCACACGTGTGTGACAGTATGTATATGTATATATATGTTTATATATGTGTGTGTGTATATATGTAGATATATATGTATGTATATATGTGTATATGTATAGATATGTATATATATATATATATGTTTATGTGTGTGTGTGTATATATATATATATGACAACAACACTCATCACTCACAACAGTGACAAAACACATTGACAATCAGGTTACGTTATTTTCAAAATGTTTCCTTTTCTTTTCATTGCTTCTTTAACACACTACTTCTCCGCTGCGAAGCGCGGGTATTTTGCTAGTTCTTAATATCAGCTTTTTATTGTATAACTTGATTTCCCAACTGAGGTTCGGTTTTGCCCAGCTTGTGCCTAGTCCTGTCAGAACTACTGTTTTAGCACTCATAAAAATAAAGCAGTCAATTTTACTGCAGAAGGATTGCAGCATTTTATAAGTCTGTTGGAGCGGGGCTCAATGACATACAATAAATAAAATCAATATTACAGTAATTCCTTCATTTGCTATGTACACATATAAGAGATTTTTGAAAAATGTACATTTTATACACATAGATGTAGCTAAACAAATGTAAAGTGTTTTAGCTTGTCCTACCAAAAGCATATTACTTCATTCAGACATTACATAAGGATTTTATTAGGATGTGAGAAATATAAATATCCAGAAGCAAACAATAAAACAATGCAGAGCTGAAGTAAGAGCACAACATAATTTATATGAGAAAGAACTGTGGAGGGCAATTAATTTATTTATTGGACTATTTTTTTATAGACTAGGGGGCTTTGCTTGCCAACCCCCAACCTGCGCTATGCGCAGGCAACTTCGCATCTCTGCCGAACACATATGTGGATTTCACTTTCACCAAACAACAAAACTTTTAATTCTTGTGGATAGGCCTCTTTATTGGGAAGAAACACTACTTTTCCCTGATGAAAATTAGACGATCTACAAGTCTCTGACTTAAAGTTTAAAGCCAAACAATATCTACATACTTCTGTCATATCACTTATATCCATATATTCAATCTCTTTTCACTTTTACCTTTTCGTCAATATCACATTGAATTTTGATTCTGTGTTTGGAATTTCATTGTGACAACGCAATGTATAACTGCCCGTGAGTGAATATCGTTTCTTCCTCTCTACATGAACTGTGTCTGACAATAGCATTCACACAAATGAGAAATGATTGAACTGTGTGTGTGTGGCTGTAAATGTTTTAGATGTGGACAGGACTTTTCCAAATCTCTTTGCATAAAGTCTTGTCTCGCTGGGTTTGAAATTTTCTCTCACAGGATTTCACTTTCACCAAACAACAAATCTTTTCATTCTCGCAGATACACCTCTTCATTGGGAAGAAACACTACTTTTCCCTGATGGCAACACAAATTAGATGATCTACAAGTATCCAACTTAAAGTTTAAATCCGAACAATATATTCAATCTCTTTTCGCTGTTCCATTATTTCACCGAGTAATAATTTCCATTTGTTTGCATTAATGCAATGTTTTCTATCATTTTTTTGAGACTGTGTTTTTTGAGATGTGTATCGCACCAACATTTTTTAATTCTTTACAACATTCTACTTTGTCATCTACTCTTTGTCTTTTATTTCTGGCCCCCGGGAGTGGTTAAATCTCTTGGCACAAAGTCTTGTCTCCTGGGACGTGAAAGTGTCTCTCTGAGAAAGTCACATCTCTTCTCTCTTCCCAAGATTTTTTTTATTATAATAGAAAGATAATAGTTTAATAAGATGATGAAGTGAGAAGCACTGGTTGTTTGCCCTTCACAATGATTCAATTTAACACCTCTTTTTTTTAATTATTCCAGATGATCAGTCTGTGGAACTTTTCTCTTTTCCAAGCTGCATACAGTAAGGTACACAGTTGATACTCCAAAAACTCAACTACAACTGACATGCAAGCATGACCAAAACCCCAATTTAATTTTTAGTCAAGTGGCAGAGATCGATTAACTCTGTCTTTTTAAATATTGAAGAGTTTGGGCACATGCTACTACACATGGCTATCTTTTACACAAATACCACCATAATATCAAACAGCCACACAGTATCATAATGACCAGAAACACCAAATGGCGATGCCCGTGAAGCAGCCATGAAAAATAGCAAAGTAATGGCATCATGAAAGAATGATAAAACTATAAATGAAAAATAAATGTTAATACCAGATCAAATGCAAATGATGCACACTCATTAGAAGTATGCTTCTGACATAAAAAAGAAACTTGCTTATGATCCTGTTTTACCTGTGACCCTTGTTATTGTGTGAAAGCCCGTTTAAGTAGCACGTAGTGATTTACACACATATAGCACATAGAAGAACACATACAATACAAACTATTTCACGTGCTACTTTAGTTACGATGGGATTTGAGAAACAAGTAAATTAAACAATTTTAAGATAAAGTTTATGATGATCTATTTTAATGACAAAATAAAGTACATGATTAAAGTGGAAATTTTGAGATTAAAGTTGACATTTAGACTTTTTTTACTGTGTCCCTATTTTATTTTTTTTTTCTTTTCTCTGTACCCTAATAAGCTTTCATATGACACTCAGATAGTGGGCTACGACTTGCCTTTTTACGGAGACTTTGATATCTGACCCATTCTTTTTTTTTCAGGCACTGTGCGACTTTCAAGTTTCTCCGCCACTTTGTGTCATTCTATCAACTTTGTTTTCTTGTTTATACCATTGCTTTAACCAACAAATAGTACGCTTTATCTTGCTTCTACTTGGTATTTGCTGAAATTCTTCTTTTTTCCCTGTGCCTTTGACATTGTCTTTTAAAAGAATGCTAACTTAAGGGGTTTATATCGATTTGCATATTCAAGGAGGTGGAACTCTAGGAGCAGATGGGGTGGGACGGCAGACGCGTGCACGTGCATTACATGTCATGCTGACTGGGATTTATATAGCGGAAGAACGTGGAAATTGCTATAAACACAGATTTATGCATTGGATTTTTTTGTGCGTAAGCACATTTCTGTTATGGTCATTTTGGAGACCTCAGCTCTTTTTTACAACAGCTAAGGATTATGTTTATTATTACTGTCTTGGAGTGAAAGCAATTTGAAAATTTTAAAGGTATAGTTCTTCTATCATGAATTTCTGAATCCACAACTTTAAAAAGACCTGACTCTCAAGAAACAGGCTTGAATACTCAAAGCAATAATCAAAGCAAACAATGATAGTAGGAAGTGCAGAAATCAAATAGTGAAATCTGAGAACTTACAAAAATGAAGTTAAAAAAATGTTCCAAAAGTGGACTCCAAAATGGAAACAACAGAAGAAGGATAGCTAATTCCTCACTACAGAACTGAGGCACCCAAGGTCTTTAAACAGCCTTCCCAGGCAGAACACTCAACTGCAGCATCAGGAGAGTCCACACACTTGGTCTTGACATAGAAAACACAAGCAATATAACAAACTAAATCAGTATAAAAATTACAAAATAGACAAGAAAATCCAAATTAAAGTAATTCATGACAAAAATAAAGAAATCAAAATTAACAAAAATCAAAAATAATTATTGCAAAACAAGACAGTAAACTAACACAGGGAACAAAAACACCAGAGAAAGGAAACCTAACACCAGAGAAGTACATAACAACAAAGAAAACATAATGAATTTTTGAATTTAAGTATATTTCTTGAAATGTATATTCCAATTACTGTACACCCAATTATTGCTGACATTTTAGTAAATGATACATGGAGATGTGCCTTAAATAATGCTGAAAATGTAGAAGCCGACTAACGTAGAGAAACCTGTACTGAATCACAAGAGACAGTATGAGAGATGATAATGACGAGGAAAAACACAAGCCAAAGTGATAACTGAAAGTGAAACTCATCTTTTATCAAAACTAGAAACACTTTCCAAAAACCAAAAAACAGAAACTAGAAAAAAAGCTGAATATTTGGATACGCTGGAAATGCCCAGGCTGACTGTGATACCTTCACTCTGATGATGTCACAGGTATTACACAATCAGGGGAATCCTGGGTAAAATTACTATGAAAACAAGTAACACAAAAATGGCAGTGTGGCAAAACACTACAAAAATTCAACTGTGCCAGTATTCTTCAAATGCAAAAACTAATGTTAAATTAAAAATCGTTGTGAATTAGACATACAGATTGCTGAAATCCATACAGGAATTCTGACTAAAAATTTATAAACACTAATGATGATAACAGAATCAAGAGATGAATCTTTAACCTGAACTACCAAGGGTTGATTCCAGAAACATAAATGATTTTGCAATAACCCACAAAACGTAATCAACAGTCAATAAATAGTACCACATTGACTGTGACATACATCGCAAGTTCCTGGAGCACTAACCTAGCAACAGTCGACCATACCTCAAAATGACTGTGCCAAAGAAAAAAATAGAAAGTCTAAAACAAAAAAATTATTAAGTGCAAGAAAACAAAAAACTTAAAGAACAGGGATTTGTAACAGGGAGATTCTATAATGGCTTTAATACAAGTTAGGGGAGTATGGAAAATCATAGACATGGTTTGTGCAAGCCATTTTTTCATGCATATATTATATATCTATAGTAATGAAAAAACATAAACAAGCATAAAGCGTTGGGGAACCCACAGGGAAATCCCACATAATTTAAAGGAAACCTGACTATAAATCTATAATAATAAAAGGCAAAGCCCTCACTGACTGACTGACTGACTGACTTACTCGCTGACTCACTCACTCACTCACTCACTGACTCATCACTAATTCTCCAACTTCCCATGTAGGTAGAAGGCTGAAATTTGGCAGGCTTATTCCTTACAGCTTACTTACAAAAGTTAAGCAGGTTTCATTTCGAAATTCTACACGTAACGGTCATAACGGTCGATAACGGTCGACAACGTCTGCCATGTTGAACTTTCTTATTTATACAGTAACCCCATCTTCACGAAATTTGGTAGCCGGCTTCCCTGCGCTAACCGAAACCGATGTACTTACTTATTTTGATGGTTTGACGCCACTGTCGGCCGCCATATTGAATTTTCCAAACATTACTAATTCTCCAACTTCCCATGTACAGACTTATAAAATGCTGCAATCCTTCTGCAATAAAATTGACTGCTTTGTTTTTATGAGTGCTAAAACAGGAATTCTGACAGGACTAGGCACAAGCTGGGCAAAACCGAACCTCAGTTGGGAAATCAAGTTATACAATAAAAAGCTGATATTAAGAATTATTTCTGTGTTGAATACCATACATTAATGTTCTATCATTTTAGAAGTGATTTTAGTTTCATTTATAAAAGCCATACAAAGCCACCAGGAGCTTAGAGTGCTCCATTATTCTAGAAATATAATATTAATGTCACAGCTTGGTAATACTAATAATGTGATATGTTCAAAAACAGTAATTATGTTCACTGCCCATCATTGTATGCCTTAAAAAAGAGAAAATATTTGCAAGTATTTCCTTTTGGAATCCTATTGTATGGCATGCTATGGCATTTCTTTTCTATACTAATAAAAGGTAAAGCCCTCAGTGACTGACTGACTCACTGACTGACTCATCACTAATTCTCCAACTTCCTGTGTAGGTAGAAGGCTGAAATTTGGCAGGCCCATTCCTTACAGCTTACTTACAAAAGTTAAGCAGGTTTAATTTCAAAATTCTATGCGTAATGGTCTTAACGGTCAACGACGTCCGCCATATTGAACTTTCTTATTCATGGCCCCATCTTCACGAAATTTGGTAGGCGGCTTCCTTGCACTAACCAAAACCAATGTACATACTTATTTCGGTGGTATGACGCCACTGTCAGCCGCCATATTGAACTTTCTAACGTCACTAATTCTCCAACTTCCCGTGTAGGTAGAAGGCTGAAATTTTGTACTTATTTCGGTGGTATGATGCCACTATCGGCCGCCATATTGAACTTTTAACAGAAACCGATATCCTTACTTATTTCGTTGGTATGACACTACTGTCGGCCACCATATTGAACTTTCCAATGTCACTAATTCTCCAACTTCCCGTGTAGGTAGAAGGCTGAAATTTGGCATGCTCATTCCTTACAGCTTACTTACAAAAGTTAAGCAGGTTTCATTTCGAAATTCTACGCGTAATGATCATAACGGTCAACAACGTCCGCCATGTTGAACTTTCCTTTATTTATGGCCCTATATTCTCGAAATTTGGTAGGCGGATTCCCTGAACTAACCTAAACCAATGTATGTACTTGTTTCGGTGGTATGATGCCACTCTCGGCCGCCATATTGAACTTTTTAACAGTCTTTGTTACTTATGGGCCCATCTCAACAAATTTGGTACACGGGTTCCCAACGCTAACTGAATCCTACTTACGTGCATATATATGTCCATAGCCTGCACCTCAGTCACCGTGTGAGGTGGCATTGGGTCCCCCATCTCAACGCCTCTCACGTTGTTGGTTGCCTGCCTATATAAGGCCATCTGCGGCTCCAGTCTCTACATTCCCTTCCTTGCTTCGCCACGGGATTCACTTTTCCCTACTGATAACTACAGCCTTTTTGTTTAATCCACGGCTTCTCCGCTGTTTTATTGTTCGTTTATAATTATAGTTTATAGATTATAGTTATTGTGTAGGTATTTTAGACTTACTTTACATTGTTCAGGTACCCATTTCCTTTATCGTTCCATCCCCCATTACCATGTCTATCGAGATGATCACTATCGATCAAAGAACTGTCACTTACCGAGTGGTTTCCATGCCCGGAGATGGCACCTATCTTTTCCATTCTCTTTGTTACATATTGCACAGCCATATCAGGCTCACTCTTGATATCCGGAGGAACATTCTGTCTTATGTATTGAATGACTAGGACAGGTTCAAGGTGTGGACTGATGACGGTACAGGAAATAAGTATATTACACAGGAGCACTATAAGAGTGAAATGCTTAAGCCCTTCACCTATGGTTCTGCATGTGAGTTGATGGCTGCCGCTGAATTGTTCGGTTGTCGCTTTTAAGTGTACCGAAATGGCCAAATATTTTACACCTTTCGAAACCGCCAATGCCTCTTAAACATCTTAGATTGACAGGTGACGATTTCAGTAGTGGACACTTTGATGTTTATGAATTTTTAAACTCTCAAAAGCTGGATGTGATTTTATCGATGAAACCGGTTATGTGCTTACAATGCTTGACAGATGCCGAATGTCACTTCAACACAAGTCCAACAAATACTGTCGTAATTGAAACAAACCATGAAACTCAAACCGATTATGACAGCAGCAATCCAAGCTGTGAGATTTGAAACAAGATTACTGTTCACATGGCCAACTGTACGTTGCATGCTCAAGAGTAAGCTCAGTGCACAGTTTGGTCATATTACAACCGTAGGGCCGAACTGACAATGTGGTATACAAAGAGATCCTTAACAAATAATTATTGGCATATTTTCCCTCAGTTTAAAAAGGTTTAATTTTCTTCTTAATAAAAATTTTAATGCAGTACTTCGCCGCTGCGAAGCGCGGGTATTTTGCTAGTACATTATAAAAGCCAAAAATTTCAAAAGTCTCAATAGTGACTGCTCCAAATTGGCGACCCTTCCAGTTAAGAACAGGCCAGGCAGGAAGGGGCAGGTCCAGGTGGAGAGACACCCAACATGACATCAGAGGTGTGAAGGCTGCTAATCATTTGGTCTGTAGAGGGAGTAAGAGACGTTAATGTACAGCACCACGCTGTGCATTGGCTAGGAATTACGACCACCATAGCCTTTAAGCGGTCCCCAAGGCACACGTGTGTGACAATATAAATAGTATGCATATATATATATATATATATATATATATATATATATATATATATATATATATATATATATATATATATAGATATCTATCCAACCCACTATATCGTAACTACAGGGTCATGGGGGTCTGCTGGAGCCAATCCCAGCCAACACAGGGTGCAGGGCAGGAAATAAACCCTTGGCAGGGTGCCAGCCCACCACAGGGCACACACACACACACACCCACACACCACGCACACACTAGGGACAATTTAGGATCGCCAATGCACCTAACCTGCATGTCTTTGGACTGTGGGAGGAAACCGGAGCACCCGGAGGAAACCCACGCAGACACAGGGAGAACATACAAACTCCAGGCGCGAACCCGGGTCTCCTAACTGTGAGGCAGCAGCGCTAGCCACTGTGCCACCGTGATGCCCCATATATCTTATATTGCATATATCTATGAACGTTTTCATTGTGCATTATACAATCTTGTGAGCAGCACTCTAATGCTGATAAGTAATCTATCTGTTTCTGTACTTTTACAGTTTAGTGGCAGTTTAGCATGGGTGCATTGTAAAATTCAAACTGGATGTGCCTGTCTATTTCAGGGCACACTCATGCCAACACATACACTCACTCAGGGTGAAATTAGTACCACCAGTTGAACTAATCATCTTGAATTTTGGAATGTGAAATGAAACCTGGAATACCTGAAGGAAACCCCAGGATAAAAGAGTTATGAGTGAGAGAAGAGCTAACTATTGCACCAAAGTATTGAGTAGTTTTACATAGAGAGAACTTTATTTGTCCCCAGGGAAAATTTGGAATTTTATTGAAGCTCTTTAAATAAATAAATACATACATAGATTGATAAATAAATACATGCACACACATGCTCAGAACACACATCAGAATGACTAAAAATTAAGAAAAAAATAAAAATAAAAGAAAACTTCTACTTTGGCTACAGTCACAGTGAGGCATACTGCCATTGGTATAAATGAACCCTGATAATTACACATAAGCAAGAACACAATATATTTGTGTATTAATTCAAGTTAACTCTAATGACACAAAGCCATTAATTGTGTTGTGGGACACAATTAAAAAGAAAACCAGATTGTCCACACAGAGTTAGTCTGACAAAAATCCACTGTGAGACTCCCATGAGAGTTTTTCACTACAGCTGAGAATTTAAAGGGTTATGAATACATTGGTCCCATCTTTTTTAACAGATCTGGCAGGGATTTGCAAAAGCAAGTGCTTTTTTTTACTTTTAAAATTACACAGCTGAAATGAAAATGAGGCCACAAAGTCTCCTGTAGTGGTGTGCTATTAAGGTTCACAAGATGTCCCCACTGTTAATCCATATCATTTGGTTTAATCTCTGCTTTAAGCAGACCATAGTTGGTTATCTGACCATCATTTATTATACTCTCAGACTGAAAGACTTGTGTTATTTTTATTTTAATAATCATATTCACTTGAACATTATCTTAATTTGGGTTGCAATTCTTCTTAATAGATAAATACTGTGCACATTTTCAGCACACACTGATCTCAACAGAATGCAAATAAAACATTACAGTTGTATTCTCTGCTGTGGCATAAGCACAGTGTGCAGAGATACTCATAAACAGCTTCATTACATCATTCTAGAATGTATAAGGCGGCAATAAAAAGGAGACAGGATGAAGTTCCACATGTGTGAAATGCAAATTGCACCTGTTGTGCACATTCTGACCGGACATACTCTCAGGAGTGGGAGCACATGAAGTTCTCAACCCTGGCACCAGTTTTCCTGCTGGAAAAGCTATGACGCAGGACTGCCCCACCATTATGTAAAACATGATCAACAAGACAAACCAAAAGCTGGCGTGCAGACATAGACAAGCAGATAGGACAAGTCAGAAAGTGTATTAATTAAAGAGGCAACTCAAAAAAGAAAGAGTACATAAAAGTGCATAAAAACCAGGCAAAAGTATCAATGATGCTAAACAAAGGCAGAATCCAAAAATTAGTAAAAGATCAAAAACCAGTGAAAACACTTAACACTTGGAGGGCTAAATTAGGAGCTTTCCCAATGAAGAGTGAAAACCTCCATTTAGGTTTTCATCCTCTATTTGGCCTGTCCTTCCCATCATGTGATTGTCACCTGATTATTGGTCTATATTTACATACACTGAGGGGATGGAGCCGGTGCAAAATTCAGGCAGGAGAAGAGGTATACATTGGAGCCCAGGCCCACTTGTGACAGCTCTTCATGCATTATAAGAAATCTGTGTTCCAGTATATTGAGAGGTCATGAAGATACACCAGACTCCTGGGGCCTCATGTATAAACGGTGCGTACGCACAGAAATGTTGCGTAAGAACTTTTCCACGTTCAAATCGCGATGTATAAAACCTACACTTGGCGTAAAGCCACGCACTTTTCCACGGTACCTCATGCCTTGTCGTACGCAAGTTCTCCGCTCGGTTTTGCAAACTGCCGGCACCCAGTGTCAAAGCAATGGTACTGTTCTTGGGTGATTACTCATTATTTTCATGACGCGGCTTTATAAATACACAGAAACTAACCGCATATTGTTTATTAGTGTAATGCATCTGATTGTAATTAACTCGTAACAATATAATGGTCCAGGGAACAGCCATAGTATTCCAAATACCATAACTGCTTTAGCATTGTTACTCTCACTTCTATTTCTTCTTCTTCTTTCAGCTCCTCCCGTTAGGAGTTGCCACAGCGAATCATCTTTTTCCATATTACTCTCACTGCACGACTCGGAGTATTTATATCACTGTATCTGAGTGTGAATCACAGCAGCAGCTGATTGGAAAGAGAATTATCGGTATATGGCATTAAGTCTCTGCCACTGCAAAACGTTTTAAAGCCTTTCCTGTACGGACCTCGCGGTTCACAAACAGTTTCATCCCAAGAACTTTAAATGCACTCAATCAATTGCTCCTTGTAGAATGGTTTGTACTTATAAGTACAATCACCCCACTGTAAACTTGTACTACAGTTATAATATCTCACAACCTGGGCCACTTTATAAAGCGCATATTTACATATGATGACATGATATCATTTTTTAAGGTGAAATGAAGCAAAATATGTTTGTTAAATTATACACATAAAACTTTAACTTCATTTAAATAATCTATATTCTTCACTGGGAGTGTCGTGAAGGATAGAATAATTAAACATGTACTACGAAGATATTTCAATGTTCTTTAAACGTTTTGAAGAATCGGCGCTAAGCTTACAGATGGCTTAACGTCTATTACAGAGCTGATTGTATGGCGATCGGTTACTTGGGGAAAGAAAAGCAAGGACTCTTGGGCGGCCGCAATATATATTGAATATAAAACAGAAAGAGAAAATAACAACACAGTTAAAAACGCAGCGACAAATTTCGACAAAAGATAAATGCTTGTCATGAACACGAGGCTCATGAAACACATGTTTAATAATGTGCTTTAGCTCCTATCATCATGAAAATGACATCACGTATACATCTCAGTATTTTAGCTATTCAGAGAGATGTAATATCACGAATGTAATGGACTCTGTGTCCAGTTGGAGGAAGAGAGCCGGTTTAAGAAGCACGTAGTGATTCACACACACAGAGCACATACGAGTAGAAGATCAAATACAAAACACAGCATTTAACGTGCTACTTTAATTATGATGTAATTTTGAGAAACTGGTTAATTAAACGATTTTAAGATGAAGTTTATAATGTTCTACTAAATGACAAAATAAACTACGGGATTAAAGTGGAAAATTCGAGATTAAAGTTGACATTTCGTGCTTTTTCCCCACCGTGTGCCTTTTTTCTCTGTACCCTAATAAACTTTCATATGACACTCAGACAGTGGGCTTACAACTCTTCTTTTCACGGCAACTTTGATATGTGACTTCTTTTTTATTTCCGGCACTGTGCGATTTTGTGAATGTGAGCTTTCAAGTTTCTCCAACACGCTATGTCACTCGATCAACTTCCTTTTGTTGATTATACTACAGTTTATTTGAACAAATAGTATGTTTTTTCCTTTGCCTCCACTTGGTATTCGCTGAAATTCTTATATTTTCCCCGTGCTTTTCCCATTGTCTTTTCAAAGAAGGCTGCGCTTAAGGGTGATTTATATTGATTTGCATATTCAAATAGGCGTAATTCTGGGAGGATTTGGGGTGTTACATAATGCGCGTGCACGAGCGTTAGTTTTCACGCTGATCGGGATTTATGTAACGGAAGGACGTGGAAGTTGGAGTACGCACAGATTCCTGCATCTGGATTTTTCTGTGCATAAGCACATTTTGGCTTTTGTGCTTACGCCATGTTATAGTGCGAGTTCTACGCACGCCGTTATACATGAGGCCCCAGGAGATGCCCATGGAGGATTCCAAAACAAATAGTCAAAGGCAGGCAAAGGTTTATTAACTGAAGCTCAAAAAGTCCCTTTACCTGCTACACCCGACTGGAGTTTACATTCTTTTTTTTTATCTGTTTTTTGTTCATTTTTAATTCTTCCGTTCATGTTTAAATTGTTGATCATTTACTTTCTATGTGTGTATGTATTTGCTATTTGTTATGTATCAGTGTGTGATTTTGTCATTTTTGAATTATTATTTTTCATATTTTTAGGAGATTCCTCTCAATTTTGTTTATTGCTTAATAATGTACTGTGTCCATAAACATTGTAATGTTCCTTGTGCTTTGAGGGTGGTTCCTCAAGAGGCAGGACCACCCTGTTGTCACTGCTGCTGTGACCTCCCCTTGGCTATGTATTCTGCCAAAGAGGAGGCTTCAGCAGTATTTTCACATTTTGAGTGTTTCTTTATTTTTTGTTGGGACTTTGATCTTTTTGTTATGTTTATTGAATTCTGTTTAATGGATTTGCATATTGGGGCTTGTTTGCCTATGGATTACCTTTTGACAACTCCTTTGTGCTTCTTTTTGGCTCTTGTGACTTTTTCTTTTTTAAAATGAATCCTTGTATAATACATAGTATTTATAAAGATACTTTGTTACCCTTCTGTGTACAAGCCGAGGTTTTGGGTCATCCCCCTCTTGTGGGGATTTTAATAAATTTAATTTATGTCCATTTCATGAGACTACTATGTTCCATTTGTCTTGTGGGTGGTTCCCCAATTGGTGTAGCCACCTGTCTATCACCACCAAGGGGCTGTCTTCAGCCCAATAAAGGTTGGGAAAAAACAGTCCGTTGTGGTTCATTGAATGCACTGATTTGGGTGAGTTTTCTGGTGAATTTTAGCATCTGTGCTGTGTTTTTTGATCATTCTTAAGATTTGTTTATTAGGTCAGGCTTGTAGTAGGGTTGTCTTTCATGCAACTCCTGGCATGCCTTTTTTGTTACAAAGAGCTTTTTAACAAGAAGGGCATTTTTTTATCAAATAAATCTTTCATTTATAAAGATACTGTGCCGTTTTACTAGCTGGGATTTGACAGATTTCCATCCTCTACTGGGCATTTTGAGGCATTTTTCAAGATTTTTTGTGTGTAGGAACCCTAAGTTCGTAACAGAAAAAAAACAAGTACCAAAACTCAAAATCAAAAAATGTTATACAATTTGTCAACAATAAAAAAAGGCAGGCAAAGGAAAGTAGCTAAATCAGCCATCTGGAATTTATCTAAATACTCGATATCAAACTGAAAAATACAACTATGCTTTATAGGCAGGACCTGATAACACAAATAGGAGAGAAGGAGCAGTGTGAAAACCCTTAGATCAAAGATCAAACCTATTCATGACATAACTCAATTGATTAAATTAAAAAATAAGAATCCAGCAAAAATATAAAAAATCACAAAGGTCCTAATTTTATAATCCAAAATAATGCAAAAAATTTCCAAACAAAACTAACTCTCAAAACAATAAAACTAATACTGATTACTAAATGGACAAAGCAAAATGTAATCCTAAATACCAAAACAAATCTGTAAAACAAAGAATGTTATCCAAGATATAAAGCCAAATGTTGAAAATGGTCAAAAGATGAGCAAAATGTATTAAAAAACAGAAATGAAGGAGAGGTACAGTAGAGGTGGGGTTATTTTCTACCTTAAAAATGTCCAAAATGTGAAATGAGGCCTACACCTCCGAAATGGAGCCTCAAGCTTTTCTGCCTGCAAGTTCCAGACCCAAAAAGTCAAAATGAGGCCTTGCCTCCCTAATATAGTCTCAGGCTTCTCAGAGGCCTAATATCCCAAATGGGCCTTTCTGCAAATCCTGAGACAGACTTAATGCTCACAAAGCAGGAGATGAAACCGTAAAACCGTTGGTCGAACAAAATCAAATGAAGCTCAATAAAAATGTTAAATATTTATTATAGGGAAATATATATTTGCAAAAAATTACTAAAAAAGGTATGCCTAAAAAAAAACAGAAAAAACAAAACATGACATTCCTTGTTCAAAAATCCACAAAACTAGAGCAAGAATAATCAAAAAAGTACTTCTAAAGAGGAAGATTCCACTGCAATTAACATTGTGATCTGGAGAACCTGACCTTTTCCATGGAACCTATTGGCAGAGGTATGAGAGGCCAAATAGGCCATAGATCATATATTTTGGTTTATATGTGAATACTATTGTTTTATGAGTATTTACTATCGGCTTGTATGCATACTTCATTGGTTTGCCTGTGTACTATACTACTGTAGTTTCATTCATTTGGTTCATGTCCGTATATTATCAATTGGTGTGTGAATTACATTGTATATGTATACCACTGTTTTTTAATATTAACTATACTGATTTGAACCTGTACAAGTGTGTTTGTTATTGGTTTGTGAGTTAACTGGATCGGTTTATGCTGATATGTTTTAGGTCTCCATATGAACTGTATTGGCTTGCTTTCATATACTGCTGGTGTACTGGTATAGCAATACATTTTGTGTATGCACTGTGCTGGTTTCATGCGGGTAATATAATAGTTTCACACATAAACTCTATTGATTTTATGTGTGCACTGGATCAACTTCATGTGAGAATTGTACCAGATTTATGTGTGTACTATAGATGCCTCACATATGAAACATACTGGTTATGTGTAGATACCCTTTCACAGCTTTGTGTGTGAACTCTTATCTGTTTTTTGTGCAAGCTATATTGGTTGTTCATGTGATCTACAGTGGCAATGGGAGGGGCAAGAAACAGGAAGTCAAGGTCTGGTAGAGTCGTTTCAAGAGTGTGAAGAGAAGTGAGTAGGCAACACAGTTATGCGTTAAAACCGCTCAGTATTTTCTTCATCACACCATATGTTTGTGAAAGGACTTGGTGGTAATTATTACTGTTTAACGGTATTTCCCTTAAGCCTAAAATAAACTGAAGGTTGGAGTTAGGTACATTTTCGGCTGGACGCTTATTCACTCCTGTCGACATATTCGCTTGCAGAGAGGAACTGCACTTATTCACACAGCTTTTGCAAACGGTTACTTATTATATGCTAACAACAAGACAAAATATATTTATGACTGATGCCTTTATCCAAGGTGAATTACAACATTTTAGATTCAACAGGTTACATTTCTTTTGGTACACAGACAGATGAAGTGAATTGCTCATGGTCACAGAGAGTCATTATTGAGACTAGAACCCACAGTCTCTTTAACCGCTATCTGAGGACTGATAGAGGTCATTGATGTTTGGTAGAATGCCTAGCAGCAGCTGGGTAGTCTCATGGCCTCGGAACCCCTGCAGATTTTATTTTTTTTCTCCAGCCATCTGGTGTTTTTTTTTTCTGTCCTTCCTGACCATCAGACCTTACTGTTATTCTATGTTAATTAGTATTTGCCTAATTTTATTTCTTATATATTTTGTCTTTTTTCTCTTTCTTCGTCCTGTAAAGCATTTTGAGTTACATCATTTGTATGAAAATGTGCTATATAAATAAATATTGTTGTTGCTGTGACAATGCTTGCATATCTACAATGTGTATATTATTTGGCATAATTATAAACTGGTCAATTATTTGATAAAGTAAATATTCCACATTTTGGACCTAACATATTGGTCCACCTTAACTTTCACAGTTTTGTGACAAGACAGATGCCTTTGTTAAGACACAGCTGAGTTTTGCCCTGCCCAACATGGGTACCTGGGTGAAACTGACAAAAGTATTCACAATTTAATTATGTATGTAATGAATGGGATTTACTATGATATTTAATGGGCACTGTAAAGAGTGAAATCACGTTTTGTCCTTTGTTAAATGAAAGTTGAATTTAACATTTTGTTTCCGTGTACCCCCAAAATGTACAATATTTCTTTTTCAAATAATTAATCATTTTGTTATGATGATGGTTAAACTCCACACGTTGTTGAGTATTTTGCCTTGTTGTTAACATAGAATAAGAAACTGATTTACAAAAGCTGTGTGAATAAGAAGCTGACAGCAACCAAAAATGTTTTTGATATTTTTGGTATTTGGTCAGATATGTAGATAGGAGAAAATAAAAAGTCAGCTTTCAAACTTGAGAGAAAATAAAAGATGTTTAAAAAAATGAGCACTAAGCTCTTGCGCAAATGTATTATGTGAAAAAGTAAACATTGAACTGTTTTAACTTGTAACTCTGTTTCCTACCTGTGCCCCTTAATAATAATTATAATAATAATAATTCTTTAAATGTACAGTTTATAGCACTTTTCTCACTACTGAAAGCACTTTACATCATGGAGAACCACTTCAACCACCACTAATGTGCAGCGTCCACCTGGATGATGACTTCACCTATGCTGTCAGCCATCAATCTTCCTTTCTAATGAATAAAACCTTCCTAATAGTGGCTCCTTTAATTGCTAGCTGTTCCATCTATTTTTTGAGTTCCAGCTCTATCATTCATATTAACTTTTCTTCATTGTCATTGTAAAAGTTTTTTAGCTGTCCTTTAGCCTTTACCTGCTTTCTTATATTAGCCATATAATGTTTTGTTTCAGTTTCATGTCTTTTGTATTTTAGTATTATTATAGCATACATTTTGTACAAACTTGTTTTTTTCGATATGCAGTTTTTTCTATATGCAATGTTGATATTTACAATAGGTCTTTATTTTTTCCTCTGTGTATACAACAGCACACACTACGTGAGAAAATTCTTTCTTTCTGACATCAAACATATTTTTGTGGTATATTTTAATTTTTTCATATATATACTTACTATATATATATATATATATATATATATATATATATATATATATATATATATATATATATATATATATATATATAGGGTGGTCCAGATCTAATTATACAATTTTCATTACACCATAACTTAGTAAGTTTATTACATAGAAAATTACCCGGCAAAATCCCGGACCATCGAGAAGTATGCGAACTGACAACATGAAGAATCTTCTTCGCACCGAACTAGAATTGTTCCCACATAAATCAAAGTCATCCAGACATTCTGGATCTGCATAATTAGATCTGGATCACCCCATATTTATATATATATATATATATATATATATATATATATATATATATACTGTATATATATTGTGGACTAAGCCTCGGACACAGACAGGTAGACATGTTGTTAACACCACCACACGTTTATTTAACACTACTATTTACAAGTCTTAAGTGCACAAACAACCCACTTTACCCCCAAGTCCAGGCCTCGCTCACACACTTTGCCTCTTCTTCAGGCCGCCTCCACTCTCCTTTCTCCTGCTTTGTCCACTCCTCACCCGACTCCAGCCTCGAATGACGGGAGGCGGCCCCTTTTATTCACACCCAGAAGTGCTCTAGGTGTTTCCCGGCAATCTCCCGCCGACACCCCACAGTGTGGCGGAAGTGCCGGATGTATCCCCGGAAGCACTCCAGGTGTCCCTGCTCCTCTTCCCCCCAGCACTTTCTGGTGTGACAGAAGTGCTGAGGTCCAGGGCTTCAAAGGCATGTGGGCGCCCACCGGCGGTGACCACGTGCCCCTACAGGGTGGAGCTTCAAAGCTCTGTACCCGTGGCCCCCAAAGGAACCAGGGTGGTCGCCCCCAGATGGTCTGGGGAAGGTGCAAGCCCTCCTCCGGTCCTCCTGGGGTCCCGGCCAGGTCGCCACCCCAGCCGCCTCTGACAATATATATATATATATATATATATATATATATATATATATATATATATATATATATATATATATATATATATACACACTACCAGTCAAAAAACTCCACCCAGAAATGGTTTTTGGTACAACACGATACCTTTTTATCAAGATACCATTAAAATGATTTAAAAATATACCCGAGCTATGAATATGAAAACTTTCCAAAATGAAACGGCTTTCCTTTCTAAAGAAATGTGTCAGTTGACTGTTTTTTTTTTTTGTGTTTTGTTTTTTGTTTTTTCTGAATGAAGGCTAGTCCATGTGAAAGACTGCCAAGAAACTGAAGATTTCAAACAAAGGTGTCTAATACTGTCATGACAGAAGAGGATGAGCTAGATCTGACCAGGACAGAAAACGAGTGGGAAGGCTCAGATGTACAGCTGTATAAGAGAATAAGAACATCAGAGTGTGTGGCTTGGGAAATAAATGCCTTAAAGGTCCTCAGTTCTTTCTTAAATACAAGGCAAATACTAATGTCATCTGCAATAGGGAAAGACCAATTCCTGGATGCTGACCACAATACACTTTCCATGTCATCTTCCATCCAATGTTTGTATTCTTTTATTGATTTTAATCTTTTCTTTTTCTTTGAAATCCTTTCTGTAAGGCCTTATAAAAAACAGTGTGTGTTACCCCCGATATGGCATCAATTTATTGATAGTTTAAATTCTCTGTACTCTCCAAAATGTTGTTAAACATTCTATATTCAAATTTATAAACTTAATCCTTTAGGTTACATGTTTATTTTAAGAACATACCATTTAAATTATACTTAATTTATATATAGTTACATACGCTTTCACTTTTAAAGAATATAAGAAATATGTCTTCTCTGCACTGAAATGCTACTAAGCCACCTATAAAGTGGTAAGCACTGATTGGTTAACAGACCAGTCATAAAGTCTCATACTAATGTGCGATTGTTGTATTATGGCCAGGGTTTTGTCCTGACTTGTATTTATCTCTTGCTTTAGTGCTGTTTTTGCTATGTTTTGAGTTATGATTTTTTCATGTTATTTCCTTTACTTTTGTTTATTTGTTAACTGTGCACTTTAAAGTTACTTACATGCCTTGTGTTCTGTGGGTGGTACCCCAAGAGGCAGGACCAACCTGACATCACTACTCCTGCGACTTCCCTGTGACTAAGCCCTGAAGAAAGGAGCACAGGAAGTGTTGCATTGAGTTTTGTGCTCCTTTCATGTCCTGTAATATTTTATTCCCCTTTAAAAATAAATATATTCATTTATAAAGATTCCTTGTTTGAATTGTTTCCACAATAGCCATAGTTTTCATGGTTTCTCCCTCTTGTAAGGCATTTTGTTTTTTTGCATTTTGAGACTCTAAGGTATTTCTTAAACTTTAAAAGCCACTTTCCCCATCTTTCAGCTTTGGCTGATGTCTCAGCTAGAGAGGGTGAGGACTAGCTGGGTTGGGGTAAGCTTCTTCTGAAGGCTGGATAGTAAAGATCCTGGCCTTCTTTTTGTGGCACTTTTGGAGACCTTGCATCCTTTTGACATGTTAATGACTCCCAATTATAGCAGTGCTATTATATCTTATAGAAAAACAACACATAAACATGGTCACTGCCTTTCTAATATGTTTTCCATCTAAATTTAAGGTGTTGCCTGTTCCTATGTTTTATATTGATACTTGCAGATTTCACTAGTTTAGATGTTTAATAGAAAGTTGTAGTTGGTACAAAAAATATAATCTTAACACATAAGATTTCTGTTTCACGTAACCATCATGGTGTTACAGCCAAGCCAAGGTTCCTTCCCTGGCTCATGTATGAATTGCTTCTTTGTTCATTTTTCATTATTGTTTCACATTATTTTCTATAATGTTGTTCTGCTCCTTTATTATTTATCTGACCTATCAGTTGATATTATTCTGTTTTATTATTATGTAGTATCCATGTGTGATCTGAGGTTCTCATATTCCTAGTATTTTTCAGGTGGATCCCCAAGAAGCATGGCCAACCTGGCACACTGGCCATTTGAATGCATTCTGCTGGATTTTGGAGGTTCTCGTGAGTATTGTAATTTTCTTTGACTTTTTGATCTTGTTTTTGACTTTTACTCCTGTTTCTTGAAGTATTCTTGTTGTGTTCAATTCGGAATTAGGCATGTCCTTTTTTTTGATGGTTTTTTGCTCTGTTGAAAATTGTCTTGATTTTTTTTTTCCATTTCATTTAATGCATACTAGGCCTTGCACTTTACAAGCCAGGAGCTGACAGTAATCCCCCACTTAGTGAGGTATTTTAAATGTATTTTTGGATCAATTACTGAATATATTTTGATAGTCAAGTGCATTTTGGCCCAGTGCAGGCCAAAGCCATCCACTCAAATGGAAGCCAGGCTGCCCTTTGATGCACCTTTTCTGGGCAGGTTGGTGAGATTCAGGCCTGCTTCCCTGGCTGATTTTGAAGGCCTCACATCACTTTGACTACTTTGTGAGATAAATCCCAAAAATTAACAACGTGGCAATGAATCCATAAAGAAAGACAATAAAATGGTAGTGCCCATTACACTACCAAAATTGTATTGTGTAGGATCTCAATGAAAACAATTATTAATAATGCACAATATCAATACAAATCCTTGACAGAAGCCTCCACAGTTCTGAAGGCACATGAACCTGGAGTCTGATAAAAATTTGGGACTAAGGCCCAACCAGCAGAAGGAGAAGAAAGAGCTGGAAGTTTAGAAAGGGTGTGCCTTGTGCTGCTTTGCACTTGGGCCAGGACCCCCCACCTGACAAACCAGCCCAGAGAGACCGGGGGTTATTGTTTTAAAATTCTGTTTATTTTCTACTCTTGTGCTCTCTCTTGAGTTTATCTGAGCAATAAACGGTTATTCTTTGGACTGCCTTTTGCATTTATGTCTGGGTACATCAGATTGCCACAAAGGGGTCATTTCCTTTAACAGCTGATTAAAGTGTTTTAATTGTTTCTATCAAAGCATAGCAGATTGGGTTAAAATGTTAACTTTCCATTGTTCAAATATATAAGACAATATGTAAACACATTGAAATTTATTTTTTGAGGTAACCTGTGACTGTAAACTACTGTATATATGTTCTGCTTCTTCGTAGCTTATTTCATGTGAAACAGGAATAAGTGCCTGAAGTGATCATATTCTAAACTCCACACTGTGCCAACTTGACAAGTTATACGGCCTTTCATTAAAAAACAAGCTGAGTTTATTATAACTAAGTGTTAGTTTTACACTAAGATATGTGGGAAAACAAGGAAAAGGAAGGAAAAAATAAGAGCTTTTATTGAACTACGCAGTGTGTAAATAAAGAATTTGTCACAAGGATCTGCCAGCTGCTACAGGCTGACCTTGAAGCGATCCTGTATATGGCCATGTAGTTTACTTTCTATCTGATATCAATTGCTCTAATACTTAGTACAAAACAATGAGACTAGTTCAGTCCACTTCCAAACAAGCTGGCACATTTCTTCTGTGGCAATAACCTATTCCCAAACTTTACAAATGGCAGCTGTTGGAACACAACAACAGGATACCACACAGCAGTTTCTAACTGTTGACTGATAACAAGTCCTCTAAAGAAAGAGCCAATGGGGCATTAATGAATGCTGACAGAATAATCACAGACACCCCTTAAAGATCAGCGTGTCGCATTGGTGAAATATAGAAACATACTGCAGTTCTTTTTATCAGCAAAATGTTTGAGGCTTGGTATGGTCCTATTTAGAGTGCTTTACATGTTACCAGTAATACAAAACAAACACGTGAAAAATTTCACTGAGTATTGCCTACAAAATAAAACAGACACAAAACAAACTATAGGTTGTGTCTAGTCTGACAAGGCAATAGCTGAAGGATAAAAAAATATAAAAATATAACTATAGTTCATCTTACCTCATTTTTGTTAATCTTCTATATATATAAAAGTCGATGTATGTATGTATGTTCCAGTATCACTTCCAAACGGCTGGAGTGATTTTCATGAAACTTGGTACACATGTTTCTCAATAGTCGACTAAAAATACTGTAGGGTGAAATCAGCCCTAGCCCACCCCCTTCTGGGTAGTGTGGGGGTGATCTTATAGTCTTGAATGCATGTTATCATCCAGTTGACACTCAAAACGACCACCAGAGGGCGAACTGGAGATGACTGTCAGCACTCTTTATGTTTGAGCACTACCACCCCCGTTTGCTTTTGAAATTAAATTGAGTAGGCCGGTTCTAAGCATCAACTGGATGATAACATACATACACACAAGATCGCAAGACAAGCACATTAGTGAGTCTTCATTGTTTGTTAATTTATTTTTATTTTTAAAGCTGTGGGGTTTTTTAATTATATTTTTCTCAAACAATTAAAAAAAAGCATTTTATTTTCCTCTTTCAGCTAGTGTTCTATAAAGAAACAGTGTTGCTGGCATTTGTAGACTTTTATCTTTGCATTTCTCCAGTCAGTGGAGGGTGTGCTCTGATGATACCTCTTAGCACTTAGAACTTCACTTATTCTCTACTGCCTTGTGGTTGCAATGCTGCATTTTGTGTTTCTGTTAACTGTGCTTAAGTGAGGCAAATAATGTAAAAAACCTTTGAGCAGTGCCAGAACACACTGATGTCTCTTTATAGGGTTTATGTTATTTCTGTAGGTTTTTAAAGGATAACAATAACTAAACATGAAAATAATAATAATAAGATGAATGTGATGGATATATTTTGTTCAGCCCCAGCAAACATTTTTTAATTTGGTTGGTTTATGCTGTTCTCTGTGATTAACTTACTTGAATGTACAAGAAAAAGGGAACCATTTCAGTTAAAGAATACCATATCTTATATGCTATCGATCAATTGTTCGTTTTTGTATTGGTCTGGCTTCAGCAAGAACATCTGCTTAATTGATTATGCTTGGCAACAAGATGTCCTTGAAAAGGGGACTCATTCCTGATAAAGCTTCTGCTGAAAGAGCCACGACTCAGGGTTTAATGTTGTAAGTAAATAAATATAAAAATGTTTATAGTATATTGTACATATTTGCAACAGATTTTGAAAATTTCAACATATCTTTTGAAATATTGCATTAATAACATAATATTGAGAAAACCACTAAATGCTCTCTTTAATGTGAAACACGCATGAGTTTGTGTTTGTTAGCGCTTTTTAGGTTGTTTATTCAATGTCATGTTAATTCTTTATTATTTAGTTTTCTTATGTGGCATATGGCCAGTCGTTTATACCGGCCAATACCCCCAGACCACCAGATGGAGCCCTCCCTGCAGCATGGAGGTGCCCCAAAGACCAGCAGGGAATCCTGGACAATGGAGTCATTATCCACAGCCCTGCTGGATACCATGGGGGCCGCTAGAGGAAGCTGCAGGGAGGAGCAAAGGATATTTTCCCTACGCCCCGGAATTATGTCCGAGTCACATAGACAAGGGAAATGACGTACTTCTGGGGTGAAGAAAAGGACTTTTTATCTGACCCAGAAGTGATAAGGAATCATGGACTGAAGGATGGGAAACACTTCCAGGTCAGGAACTATAAAAGGACTGGGAACTCCCAGACGACGAGCTGAGCTGGGTGGAAGGGTGGCAACGCGTCTGGGAGTGGTGGATTGAGTATTGATTGTGTATTGTGTTAATTTAATGAGTATTGTGGAGAGGAGGGTGCTTGTGCACTGTATTTGTCCAAATAAAGAAGATTATTGGACTTTTATCTGGTGTCTGACGTCTTGGACAGGGGTTCAAGGGAGTGATAGCGGCCCCAATCTGTCACACTTAGTACTAAAATGTAAATACTACATTTCTGTTTCTTTAATTGTATCAGGTTAAAGTGATACTTCATGCAGTGAAATGATGCATTAGCATATTAAGATTAGCAGTAATTTATCGCAGTTGAGTTAGCTGTAATTGAACTTGTTTTTTAACTTGTGCAAATGTGACTTATTGTGCAAACAGTGGAATTAATAATAGAACACAGTAAAGACAGAAAGTGCAAATTATGCAAATGTATTAAGAGAATTGGATGATTATTTTATGACATTAGTATTTTTACTATTGAGTATGTTTATGTTACATTGAATATGTGTATGAGTTATCAGTAATACTTAATGTTTTAAATACTTTTTTCTCACTATTATGCTTATACTTATGAATGTAACACAGCATGAAAATTTTGGAAAAATTACTCAGGAGTTGAAGGGGAGCCCACAAGTCAATGGACAGTTTTATGTCATACCTGATTGGTCAGCTTTAATTTTCCCACTAAAAAGTTGAACATGACTTCATCCATGTTCTAAGTCTGTCTCTTCCTCCTACGGGGTTACAGATGCCTGAAACGATTCCAACAAATGCAAGGCAGAGAAGCAGAGTGTGAGCTCACTTTTGAGCGCCCTAGTGGATAATGGAATAGTTTAGAGTCACTACCCAACCTAACCATACACATATTTTGGTTGTGGAAGATAAACTGAAATAGCCTAAAAACATGCATCCAAATGTTGACTAGTAGAATGAAAATTTAGCAGTTAACAATACCCAAATTTTCTTTTTCTTATAGATAAACAGAACTTTATTTGTCTCCAGTGATTTGTTTTGTAATGTTTCTTGGTCCTAAAAGTTATTTATATATAGTTCCTGTCATTTTGAAGATCAAGAAAACTATTGATAATTTTTAGTTTTTGTTCCATTGTGTTGAATGAGATTCACATGCACTACACCACACTATTTTGTTTTACTTGTGGGTGCCACAATTCTAGGATAATTTTAACAATTGCTATGCTAATCTTCACAACCAGGATTGTGAGATATGTGATGTCATTACTACTGTACAACAACATAAAGGTCAGTGCCTTACATATCCTTGTCTTTCAAACTTGGATTCACAAACGAATAACCTTCAGCATCTTTCTTATTGTTAATTTCAGAGTTATTGGTTATTGACAACTTTTTCTGCCCACTGACTACAAATTATGTCTCGTGTTTCTTTTTTTGGCTTCAGTTTTGTGTCCTTTTTCTTGGTTTACGACTTACCACTCTCTTCTTTGACCTCAATTCTAACTACATGTCCTGATATATATTTTAATTGAGCCTTTATGACCACTGTTTGAATTCTGACTTGTCCATGCCATTTCCTTATTCCCTTCTCTCTCTCAAAACTCCTGTTGCAATGTGCAAGTAGTACATGTACCTTTTAAAACAATGATATTGCCTAAACCTCCCCATATAAGCCTAGGTGTTGGCTTAGAATCTATGAAGGTAGTCTTTTATAGATGCCTGAAACAGGTCTGATTAGTTCTGTTTAATCAGCACATTATGCAAATTTGTACCTATTAGCTTTTATCGTTAAATGGTGGTACTTGAATATACTCTACTGCCTCTATTTACTCAGTTTTTGTTTTATAATTAATCATTGTATTATTCTATTACTGTATTTACTAATGTGTTCCTTGTTTTAGTTTACAGCTTAATATTAAACACATTGAGTGGGTGTTTTAGGCTTTTTCATGTCTGTGTCTACTGACTCAGTTGTAGCAACATATAGTCAATTTCTGTTATCCGCAAGGGTTACATTCCCAAAAATCCCCATTGATAAAGAAAACATCAATACTGAACCATTGATCCTATGGGAAAAATGGGATTACATTCTGATGGAAAACTAGTTGGGGAAAAGGACCTGTAAGGAGAGACATGGTCAGGCAAATGTGCCGGCCCTCCACTATTGGCCCTCAAGGCTCAGTACACAGGTACTGCAGAAACCTTCTTACGACTATCTTTTTTACTCTACGTCAGGTTTTTCTTGTAGACACTCTGCCAGAGCCTGCGAGTGACTGTAACAGAGCCATTTCAAGGACTTATCTAAACCATCCAGTCAGTAGTAGCGAGGAGCGGTGTGTACAAACAGCAGGGACTTAATCAGTGCATGCTTATGACCTTACTTACTGGGAATTCCTCATTCGTGAGGAACAATTGCAAGCCCCGGTCTCCAACACAAACAGGGTTCAACAGCATACCCATTCATTTCGACTTCAGAAAGACACATCACAGTATATTGAGCAGGCAGCCTTAGAAATCTAAGGGCTTTACAGATTTGTTATTCCTCAATCTTGCATTTTGCTGCTGCACAATCCTCTCAGAATTTTCTTCTACTGTGCATGGCTTCAAATACAACCCCTTGATGTTCATCCCCAACCCAACCCCCAGTCATGATTAGAACATGAGTGTCACAAAGCGAGTTGTACTTTTATAATAGCGGATAACAAATCTGCTGGATTGGAAGAATTCGGAGAGTGAGAATTTACTGTTGTAACTGCTATGGTGGACCCTCACCAGGCCTGGAACACATAACAGAAGAACGATGGAGCTGGATTTTTATGCCAGTCTACGGGAAAGGTTAGTGAATGGACCCCAGTAAAACAGATAACAGTGCTCCACTGGTGTGGACCCAGTCTGGACACCTGCAAGAATCCATGGGATTTGTAGTCCTGAGGGACAACTCTGTTCGGATCCTTGTGTGCTGCCAGAGGGCACTGTAGGGAGAAGGACTCCCTGTTTCAGGGGTGCTTCCTTTTGACCCGGAAATGCTTCCATCGGGCTATTCCCTGGCACCGGACATAATCCTGGGTCAAACATAAAAGAAAGACATCCAACCCCCTCCAGCTGAGTCAGAGTCAGCCAGGCAGAAAGCAAAGCTCACCTGAAATAGGAAAATGAGTATTGTTAATTGAATATTGTGGTGTGGACTGTAAAAAGGTATTTGTAGAATTAAAAAAACATTTATTTTGCACCAGGCACTGTCTTGGTGTGGTTGTGTCTGGGGTTTTTGGGCTCAGTGGCGCCCCCGTCTTTCCCACTGTATATGCATACAATGCTTTTTGAAACAGGTAGGTAAAAAGCAATTTTTTATAAAATCAATGGATTGTTTGTGTAGGCATTTCAAAGGGAAAATGACTTTGAACATGGCCAGTGTCACCATTTCCCCTGGTGCTAAATTTAATACTTAATTACTCTTTGTGGCAGAGTGCTGGCTCTGAGACTAGGCATCTGAGCCGGCAATCAGGAGGTTGCTGGTGTGAATCCCGTAAATGCCAGAAGAGATTCCACTCCATTGGGCCTTTGAGCAAGGCCCTTAACCTGCTATTGCTCCAGACTGGGTATGACATTAACCTGCATCCAGCCTGCAAGTAGGTCCTTCAACTTGCAAGGGACAATTTGGGGGTTGGTGGCAGGATTGGCACTCCAGCCATTGTAAAAGTTGTTCCGATGTGGTTGTCCAGTGTGGCGTTGAGGTGTCATCTGTTACATGGCTTTGCTTGGGTCTTAATTTGGGATCCTGTGCTGGGTGCAGCAATGCGCTATATCAGTGCATGTACCCAAACTCCCTATTTCTTTGTCATCCACATTACAATATTAATCCAGAAAGGAACATTCAGATGAGAAATAAAAATAATTGGAGTATAATTTATTTGTGTGCTCTAAAATTTTAGGTATGTCTCCAGCTCCTGTATCTGTCACATCCACACCAGGCTCAAAGGTGAGAAGTAAGCTTGGATAAATGAAACTTTTTTATTCTTATTAGTAAAATGGGTGCCACATTTTTTTGTTCTATGAACTTTTGGGAGTCAAGACTAGACAGTGCAAGCCAGAGTTTACTTTTAGATTACAAATTACTGCTTACCACTGTAATTTGAAAAAAGAAAGAAGATCTTGAGCCAGGAATGCTTCGATCAATTGACTTTTCAAGGTTTACAATGAGCACCTTGCTTTTTCGGATCCTTGCTATGAAACAACATCCAGTCAGGGCTGGCACTAGCATTTTGTGATTTCATAGGCTAATCAATAAATGGTGTTCCACACCAAACCAATCATATGACCCTTTCTATGGCATAAGAGTGTAATAATGTTGGATTATTGTTCTTTTACTCTTTCATAGAATTTTATCTTTGTTTGTAATCTGGTACTTTAAATGGATTATGAACTGATTTGTATATTAACATTCATGTATGCATTTTATGTTGTGTAAAGATATACATTTGTTTTGGGGAAGTTCAAAGGAAAATTGCAGTTTACTAAAAATATTATGTAAATGAATGTAAATTTGTCTTAGCATTTTAAACCTGAGTATATTTCATTTAAAAATGCTAAACACAAATAAGACTATATAAATGTAACAATAACAAACAGGTTAATTGCTTGATGGGATTTTTATTTTATTAACAGAAAAAAGTAAAAACCATAATATGTTTTATTAAAGATATTTACACCCTTCAAAATACAAATCATTGAAATTCAAAACTGCTTTATTTCTTAACTTCAACGTTGCAAATTTAGAAACTGTTTCTTTTAAATCCATTGTTTGGGTTTGTTCACTTTTTACTAATGAAAAATTATAGTCATAAGGACAGATATAATCAATATAAACCATATATATAGTATATATGTGTTACGGTTTGACTGCAAATTGCCATTTCTGCCACCTGTGCATCACATGATCCAATTCTGTCTTGTGATTATAGCTGCATGTCAGTGCTTCTGATTGGTGGAAATTTTCTCTTGACTGTAGCTCAACACAGGGGTCCAGCCAATTACCGCTGGGTTAAATATGGTCACATTGCCAATGTTCAGTATCCTTTGAAGAATGAAAGCAAACCTTTGTTTATTAATTAGTGACAAATTCAGTGCAAAAATCTGACAGTTAGATGGCAATTGGCTCTTCTGGTTTCTTGATTCCTTTTTTTTATTTTGATTTACTTCTCTCAGTTTTACCTTTTTCTGCTTCATCTTTATGGCTTCTGACTACAGCTTGTTCCAGTTGACTATTCCTTGGCAAAGAGTACTCAATTTCTCTTCCATCTTTAAACTCATAACAGTCCCCTGGGACATTGTCCCTTAGTAGTATGTGGTTCCTATACAAACATACATAATATATAATTTTCACTAATTTCACAAATTATTCACATTAATACTAATACATAATAATTATATTTAAATTAATTTAAAACAGGCATAATACACAGTATTAAATATGCAGTCCAAGAAATGCTAAGGTTGTAAAGTGTATGCTGACCAGTTTAGCGATTAGACAGAACTCCATTTTCTTTTTGTTTACCACATTGTCAAGATTCATCACAGGTACATAGATGATTCTTGAAAAACTGGCCATGAAGGAAATTCACTGTCCTTGCAAAATAAAGGAAGAAATGTCAAGAAAAATAAATGTATTCATAATCTACATCAACTAAATATTGAAATAAGGATGAAAAACTAAGATAAAGAACATACATTTTGAAAGGGAAATAAAAAACTAAAGTAACATTTAAACAATGAACATGTTCCTGAAGAAAGTAATGAAACATGGATGTTCAACATAAAGAGAGCCTCTGTAAAGCTGGATGCAGTGCATCATCCAAAATTTTGAGTAAAGTACTGGCAGCTGTGGTTGCCAGAATTTTACCACAAAAAATAAGGTGACAATATTTTTAGGTCTACTGTATAACTTTGTAGTAAATAACTATTTTTTCTTTAAAACACATTCCAATAGAAGTAAACATTTAACCATAACCTGAAATCCATGCACTGTAACAAATATGCCAATTAATAAACCATTACAAAATATTGCCATGATCAAACACCAGTAGACAGTTTGCATCAGTAGAGTAACAACAATTAACAGCAAACATGTATCATTTAATTATATACATTGAAAAGAGTTCAGTGTTTAAGGAAGTAATGGCACATTCTCTGGTGGAGAAGTAAAGTTTTCTTTTGTGGTGTATGGTGGCCTACAGGTGTCCTGGCTTATCGAACACAACACACCATAAATCATCTTCCATAACCTCAAAAAACCTTCAGAATGCAGGGAAAAATACAGTATGTCTGCTGACTTAAGTTTAAGTTTGTTTCCCTATTGTTCAAAGGTATGTGGTTCACCAGGAACAATATGGTAAAAGGTGGTATTTCCTTATGCAAATATCGTAACTTCAGTGTTACTGAAACAGCACTTTACTATTTTACATTTTACAGTTGTTTACCTTCGCTATTTAAAAGTTTTACACTGCAAAATTAAGAGCAATTTTTTTCAGTGTAACTGTAATGTATCAATAAATGGTATGTAGCATATTTTGAAGGTAGAAAAATATTGATTTTGCAGAACTTGGCTGTAAAAAATAATGAAATGTATTGTTTTATTGAGGTAATTTTCAGTAGAACATAAGGCAATGTTCCTTTTATTCAGAAAAGTTATTTTACTTTCACCATTTAGAGTATTTTTACTGTTAAATTTACTGACATTTTTTACAGTGTGGGATTTTTAGAAAAGAAGAGTGCTTGAGTAGGTCGTCAGATGTTACAATTAAAAACCGCTAGCGCATGAAATTTAAAACATTTTAGCAAAATGCACATACAGAGTGACAATGTTAGGTGAGGTGAGACTTGTACCAGTGTTTAGCAATGTATTTATTACTTAGGTTGGTGTTCACTGTGTGTCCTAACAGCGGTGTGATTTTTTGATCTGTGTGTTCTGATATTAAACAATAAATACATGTGGGTGTCTAAGGGTTTAAACCTGCATGTCCTGCATGATGTCAATGTGTGTCTGCATGTGCACCTGCCTGCTCATTTCCTGTGCACAATACAATATTATCAAGTTAATGGAAGTTGGACAGTGGTATTGTTGGAGTGTTTGCAAGTCAGAATTTGTGCTGTTTAAGAAGATGATGCACCCCTGCATTTAACCGTCCTAGACAATTGCCTGGTTTGCCTAAATGGTAGAGCCAACTGTGCCCCCAATAATACTTCAGCATGCACCTACTCAGCAGGAACTAAAAATCTCTGCACTTCTGCAATACTAGTTGCTCAATTATTTTCACGTTTCTTTTCATGGTGCAATACAATCATGGCTATTTCTGTGCATGATTGCTACAGTGTCACTATACTAAGAAGACTTACAATACGTGGCATGTGATGTTATTTCCATGATGGGGTAAAGGTGAGTGCTGTCCACAACCTACTCATTCAATATTATAGAAACATTCTGAAAAAAATATGTTGTGTGCTCTCAATTTTAGGTTTCTTAGTGTCTGATTGTTGCTTTTAAATTTCAACTATGAATCTGTGAGTGCAACAAATTATGATTAAAATTTTTGGTAACAAATGTAGCCCAGTTTCTTCTTAAGGTAGCTTATACTTAAAATCTACCTCAAATTTAACTGAGGCACAAAAACTTCAAAATTTCCAGAGAAGAAAATTCTTGTAGGACTACAGAGTTTGAAGAAGTTGAATCATTTGAGCTGAAGAAAACCAAATGCAGGCTGACGTGTTACAAGTGTTAAAAAGCCAGTAAGTAGTGCAGAGGCCAGCTGTTACTTTAAAATCTATTCTTCATCATAGTGACTCAGATCAAAGCTTGTTGGGATCATTTCACACAAATCTCAGAATTGTTTTTTTTTCATACAGAAAAGTACACATATTTGGAATGAGTTACTAAGCAGTGGAATTTTTAGCAACACCTTGCGGACCATCACATGTTGATCCTGCAATATTTTTGTTTTAAAGTAGTTTTCTCTGACCTATTTTTTTTTCTTTGTATGGGAAGCCAGTTAGAAGTACAAGGTGAATGGAGACACTATCTTTATGAATCCAAAATCAATGGCAATAGGTTTTTTTTTACTTATTTTTTTTGACATTTTGTATTGCTAAATATTATTGTTTTAAATAAGTTTAAAGTGGGTGGCATGGTGGCGAAGTGGGTAGCGCTGCTGCCCTGCAGTTAGGAGACCCAGGTTCGCTTCCTGGGTCCGGGTCCCGTGTTTGCATGTTCTCCCCGTGTGTGTGTGTGGGTTTACTCCAGGTGCTCTGGTTTCCTCCCACAATACAAAGACATACAGGTTAGATGCATTGGTGATTCTAAATTGTGCTTGGTGTGTGTGTGTGTGTGTGTGTGCCCTACCTGGGGTTTGTTTCCTGTGTCCTGTGTTGGCTGGGATTGGCTCCAGCAGACCCACATGACCCTGTAGTTAGGATATAGCGGAATGGATAGATGGATGAAGTTTAAAGTTTGTAATATGACATGATTGTGCTGTTGTAATGTAATAGATCTATTGCATTGGACATTCATTTTGTACTGTTACTTTGAAGTTGTTGGTTAAATGTGTATTAGATAACTTCTATTAACAGTTAAGTCTAATTGCTGCATTTTTATTTCTATACAGTTTCACTCCTATTTATCTTTGCCTTTTGCACAGTTTAGTAAAGAAGTAATGACACATTTCTTGACTTGTACAGTAAATGGAGCTTAACTTGCTTTTTATCTATGTCAACTCTTGGGAAATAACACATAGAAAGTATGGAACATATGCCTTCCTGAAAGCAGGTTCATGAACTACAGCAACAGAAGTTGTGAGAATGAACATATAGCATGACCACATAGTTTTACAAAGAACCAGGTAACTGCTCTGTGCTCAGTGGCATCCCCTTGTGGTTGCAGTGTATATTTTCCTTGTCAGGGCAACCGTGATTACACAACTGAAAGACTGCCTTCAGCCTTTAAATGGCTTGAACTTTGTATTTCTCTGTAAATACTGATGTTTTGGTTTCTTGGATTTATTGCTTCTGTTTTTGGGTTTTCAATTAATAATTGATTATTGGGATTAGATTTCTATGGGTTGCCATTTAGGCATACCACTTTTGCCTTGTGTCATTTTTTGTTCTTCTGTTATAAACTTTAGATAAAATTCTTCATTTAGAATTGTTTTCATGATGAATGAGTCTTTAAACCAGAAAGGGAGTCTCTAAACTATTGTTGGACATTGCTGGGATACTTTGGGACATTTAAAAGTATATTTTGAACTTTAAAAGCCAGGGCCACATGTTAGGCCTTTGCAGGCCCATGCCTGTCAGTAATGGATAGAGTCTAGCTGCCTGGGGTAGGGTCATATCTGGGCAGGCTAGTGAAACTCCTGGCCTGTTTTGTAAGACTTTTCAGAAGTCTTGCACTCTTTTGCCACATTTCTGTTGTCTGTCTTCAACACTGTGAGGGTAAAAAAACATGCACCTGTAAATGTTTTATCTCTTTAACACAAAACAAGAACTTGACAAGTTGATTCCCCTGATTTTTTTTTTCATTGTTGACCATGGGCTTTTTTATCTTAATATAATAAGAATAAAAAGAACTGAAAACTGACTGTCTGAGACTGAACGGCACTGGAGGCAATTATAGGCAGGAATCGTGGCAAAAAGTTTAGATAAAGTTGTTTACTCTTACAAACTGGTGATAAAAGGGCTAAGAAAGATGAGTATCTGCATTTACAACTGTCTGGCCGAATGATAATTTAATACACAGAGTCCCATGCAGATCCTCTCTTGAAGCAAGATAAAGCAGAAAACAAAGAAATTCTACATGTAGAACAGGGTTTTAGGCAGTGAATGAAAATTATTTCATATTTTATCTATATTTTTTAATAAATTATAGTTTCCTAGATTACACAACTAACACATATCAAGATTAATAAAGAGTTATATCATGTGACCCATTGTCCATAAACCATTTTATTTCCTGTCATTTACCGTTTGTGTCATAAAAAAGCCACTTCCATGTGCTAGCTGTCTGACTACTGAATCTGGATTAAAGAAAAAAGTACAATTTAAAGTAGTAATGCTACTTGCATTGTAGATATGTTAAAATACATAAAAATATAAAACACCGACAAATAAACACAAGAATTACATCCTTTTTAAATTTTAATAGAAGTCCCTGTTGGTTGTCTTGTGCAACTACATAGTAATGGACAAATTCAACTTTGGTGACATGTAGTAGTTACCTTAAAGCTACATAATCAGAAATGAACATTTAGCCACAATGCTTAGACAAAGGCATAGTGTGAACAAGAATGTTTTCACTTTTGCAGCTACTGGAAAGCATTTAACCAGAAACGGTTCCTTTATTGACAATAAAAATTGCATAGTGCAAAACTGTAAAACATAAAACTTCACATTTCTTTTGTAAAATTTCTTCTTCTTCTTATGTCTTAAAGTAAAGAGTATTAGAAACAAGAATGCATTAAACAAGAGACAACAATATTGGCATAGGATTATAATATTGCAGGAATTATGGAGAGGAATATAACATCACTGTTTATAAATTATTAGATTAATGTTAGATTATTATTGTGTATAGATTATTAGACTGCAGGCAGTGTGGTACAGTGGTTAAGACTTTAAGGCTTTAGACTTCAAACCTTGAGGTTGCTTGTATTATGCTACTGACACTGTGTGACCATGAGCAAGTCATTTGAACTCCCTATGCTCCAATTGGAAAAAACAAAAAGAAATGTAACCGATTGTATCATAAATGTTATAAGTCGCTTTGGACAAAGGCATCAGCTAAATATGTAAATTATTTTGGAAAGACAGGCAAGGAAAGAAAGGAAAAGGGGTGTCACTATATATAAAAAGTAATATTCAGGTTCAGTTGTTGAATACCGTGGAAGGGAACATGCCAGAATCGTTGTGGGCTGAGCTAGTAAGGAAGAAGCCAAGAGATTTGCTGATTCGGGTTAATGATTATTATTTAATCTAATAAGGCATGCGAAACAAAAATGTATAGGGTTATCATGAAAAAAAATGGTATTGTGACATTGATTGGGCAATTTTTCTTGGAAGAAGAGGAAACTGAAATAGTGCTCATTGGAAAAATATTATTTTCTGACTTTATTCATTTCAAACCCAACTTTAGGGAACTTTGAAATAATCACATACAGAATAAAAAACTATCAACAAACCATATTGACCACTTAAACATCAGTGATCACAACATGGTTAAATTTGAAATCATCTATAACAGAAAAATACACAACAGGACTTAAAATTTGTGGAAGGCTATGGTAACATAATAAATAATTCTACAGATTTAAATAGCAGATGGTGTCACTGAGGATGGTGACATGCCAATTCAGATTCAAAATAATTTAATTTATAAAAAAACAAAGCAGAAAACAACAGGGCAAAATTGATAAATAAGGTCATGCTAAAGAATGTAGATCACTCAACAAGAAAACTAAACAAGTTAGAAGATGTGCATATAGCATAATGTTCAGGTGCATTCAGGAACTTAGTTAACTACTTTGAAAGTTGGAGTATATCATTTTTTTTAGTTTCTTAAAAAGTTAGTTATTTCAGTTTTGCTTCATGAACATTTTTGTAACAGTGAGTCATATTCAACATTAGATAGCAATTACGTGTAGTAGACTAGATTAAATACACACTTTTTAACGGTTCTTTAAAATGTGTTCGAAGTGCTGCACGACATGCAGATCACACAGCACAGCACAAGCAGCAGCAGCAGCAGCAGCAAGTCAGCTGATCGAGCATAGAGGAGGTAAAAAAAAATGATTTTTTCCCTTTGTATCACCATTTAAAAGGGGGTTTCAGAGGAGCAACCGCATCTCCTTAGCGTGCGTTCAGCCCCCCTCTTCACAACATGAGAGGCAGAGACACGAAGTGGCTGGTGTGTAGCGTGCCCCGGTGGGGTTTAGGGGAATCAGTGGGCAAGCGAAGCAAGCAGGGGGCAAAGCCCCCTAGTTTTAAAATATTTGAATAGTTAATAGTTTAAAATATATCTCAGGTACACTATTAGTGGCTCGATAGTTTTCATAAACAGCAAATTCCAGTTCAAGTGTAAAATGGCATTGATTAATGTTCTATTGTTAATTGTCTTTAATTAAATGTAGTTTATATTTATTAAACACAACATTTTTTGAAAGACACTCCTGAGAAAGAGTTAAAATCTGTTTAAGTGTTTCAAGGTAAAATTGTTGGCTGCTTTGGACCGTGATGGAGAGTAGATCTGGAGCATTAGTGAAAAATTACAGTGTCAGAGAAATACTTAATGATTATGTGTAGAATGCAGCCATGGAGTTGTTTTTAATGTAAACACACTGTAAATGCATACATATTTGTTCACTCTACACTTACAGAGCAACTCTTATGTAATCCCTTTTTAAGTATTTTCTAATACTGACTTCAGAGAGGATACATATCTGTTAAGGAGACTAATTGGATCTTAGTAATAAGACTTAATCCAAAATAAATCACTAAACTATTTAAATGAAAATAATAAACTTTTTAATAGCTACTCTGTATTTATGACAGGGCAATCCTATCGATCCATTCTGTTAGACTTTTTTTGAATGTCCAATTGGAGGTGCAACTAAAAGCATAATGTACTCAGATTTTGAAAAAACCTTTTTACAGCTCTACACCAAGGATTAATTTTGAATGCAGAGACTATTGGCATCAGAGGTAACTAATAAAATAGTTTTTCAAGTTGACAAATTAGCCAAAAACAACAGGTATAGATAAGAGAGGAAAGCACCAATCGGGGGTCTTCAGTGGAGTTCCTCAGAATTCTTACTTTTTCCACTTTATATTAATGACATAGAGTCTGTTATAGGTAGTAAACTTGTGAAATTCACAGATGGCATTGAATTTCTGGATTGCAGATACACAGGAGGCAGTAAAATTCATTCAAAATCCTGGAAAATATTCAAACCTGGGCAAATACTTAGAAAATGAAGTTTAATATGGAAACGTTTAAAGAGCTTCATGGGAACAAAAGCACAACTAATTATGAATGAAGGTGAAAGACACTGTCTTACAAAAAGCAACCTCTGAAAAGGATTTAGAGGTTTACATTGATGAAACATTCTCATTGTTATTGCAATTATCATTGTCATTGCAAATAAAAAACAATACAAAATTATCCTTGCAAACGAGCAAGTCTTGTGTTCACATACTTGGCATTAAGTAAATCCATTCATTTGGGGTGTAGGACTCCATCAAGAGTGAACTCTGCCTCTTGTCCTGTTCATGAAAATAATGAGCAATATAACAAGGAATAGTCAATGCTTGGGGAGTATCTAGCTTTGAAATCTAAGGGTCATATTTCTGCTGTTTGCTGAAAATATTGTTTTCTTGGACGTATCAGACTGTGATCTCTGGCATAAACTGGAGCAATTTGAAAGTCACTGTGATATGGTTGGGATAAGAATTAGTGCCTACTATCACAAACTGCAGTAGTATAAGTTTATTTTGATATGCTTCAAACATTTTTCCTCATTTAACTTTATTAAAGATAACTGTGGAGGCAACAAAATCATATGATCACCGAGGCACACATGTCATTATTTATCTTGATTTTCAGAAATATTGTGAGAGGTTTCCACATCACAGGATCTTGACAAAATTAAAAGATGTGAGAGTTCAAGGTTTAGGAAGCAAATGGTTATGTTGTGAGGGACGTTTTTTAAAATGAGGGTAATGTTAAAAGTGGTGTCCCTCACAGATCAGTTCTGCTTTCTTTAATATGTATAATTAATATTGATAAAACTATATAACAACCCAGTTAAGTCTGCATAAGATACCAAACAAAGTGGAAGGGCAGATAATGTAGAATCAGACCAATCATTCTACAGGGAACTGAATAGAATACCGGCTTTGTCAGAATTGTGGCTGATGAAATTTAACACAGTTAAGCAAAGATAAAGTGATTACACATAGGAAGTAAATATGTTAAATCTGAGTACACAGTGGGAGGTTTGAAACTTAAAAATACCACTTATGAGAAAGATCTAGGATTCATAATGGACTCTTAACTTTCTGGAATAAGACGATGTGCAGAAGTGATCAAGAAGGCAAATTGAATGTCAGGTTATATAGCATAATGTGTTGAGTACAACTCAAAGGAGGTAATGCTTAAAGTAGATACAGTAGCTCACTAGTGAGGGCTGTCTCTTCATCTTACAAAAACGAACATTGCAGCAACTACACTGATTCTAATGTACAGTAAATTAAATGGTGACATAAATAAAGTGTTCAAAGTTATAAAAGGCATTAGTATACTAGATCCAAGGTATTATTTTATAATGTGTTCCATACAAGGACACAAATGGAAACTTGTTAAGAGTAAATTTCACACAAACATTAGAAAGTTTTACCTCACAAGGAGAACTATCGACATATGAAATAAGTTAAAAGTGGGGTAGAATGTAGGATTTTAAGGGGCTGTCAGAACTTGACTTGAAGTCATTTTGGAGAAGTTAAGTAAGTAGGAATGGCAGGTTTTATTGAGCTGAATGACCAGTTGTAAAACTGTTCTAATGTTTTAACTTTTCATCTGTTTTCATGTTACTTTTGCTGTGCACCTGATAACACCATTTAGTGCAAACATCAAGGTTTCTACAAAAGCTCTCCCTTTGTGAAGTCGATGGAACATGTAGGTCAATTGGGGGTAGTGTCGATTTTTACAGATTAGGGATTGGTGTCTAATCTGAATTTTACAATCAATAAAAGAAAGATTCTATACATTCTCTAAAAGGAAAAGACTTTACCGGTTCCCGAGTTTGAGTTTTGACTTCAGTCAAAACAGTCTGTCAGCAAAGACTGCTATCAATTCCGGACATGACACTACTGTTGTTCTTATCTCTTGCCTCAACTTTCTGCTAGTATTATCTATATATCTAGCTATCTATCATAAAAAATTGTTTGGTCCCCTTGTTCCAGGACAAGGCAGCACACCAGCATGTTACCTTGTCCACATATTACTAGGATATTGGAAACCTTCCTCACGATATGTAAGTCCAGAGTTAACATCAAGTACCTGTTTAATAGAAAGGAAACAACCTAGATGAGCAGTGGCTCTAGGTGGAGTAGGGGGTACAGTATTTCTTACATTTAAAGACCCGGGACACAAATCAATTCCTGCTTGCCTTTCTGTGTTTCTTAATTTTACAGGGGGTTTGGATTTAGCTTCTAAGGCATTAGAATATCCACAAGCTTATCAAAAATGGTTGACAGTAACTGCTGGTAATATTTCAGACAATTAACAGACAATATTTTACACCATCGGTACTGAGCATAAACTTTATTATAATACAACATATCTCAACAAGAGGACAAAGCAAATAAACAAATGACCACTTATAGTAATTATATACAACACAAAACACAATCTCTTAAGACCAAAAATTGTCAAAATAGCACATCAAATCAAAAATGTTTTCCCCAAACAGTGTTGCTGTGGAACAAATATCCAGAAAGCCATTATAAATTGTGATCTAGTACCAGTTTTTATTATCAACATTGTCTAGTTTTCAATATACAAAGGAAAAGTACATTTTTCATGATCTAGAACCTATTCTTGTTACACACATATAAGAGAGAGAGAATGAGCAAAATTAGCTTTACATTTCTTCTCATTAAAATGCATTTTAAAAATAATCATTTTCAACTTACACTTATTAGAAAAAAAAAACTGAACCTGCCCAGAGCTTGAAGTTGTATGTGAAAATGTGATCTGAACATGGAAAAGTAATAAGTAGTAATATTTCGTTCTGAACCATCAGACTTGGGAAACAGACCATATGGATGTACAATATTGAGATTTTTGGTTTAGAACTTACACTAGTTGAATGAAGATATTTTTCTTAAAGTCAAAGTGTTTAATACAAAATCACTGGTGTGCTACTTTTGCACAGTCCTTCTGAAAAATCTGTATATATCTATTATTTTCACAGTTCAAAATGTGTAACATGGCCTCCACAAGCACAGCACATTGTGTATAGATTCTTTTTTCTCTGCTTTTTACTGTTTAAAGGAGCACCTTGTGCTTGGAAGAGTTCAATCAAACCCTACTAAATACTGAAGCACAATCATTAAGAGGTTTCTTGAGCCACTGTTGCCATCCCACTCTGGAAGACAAAAAGAATTACAAAGTTTGGCTGAGAACAACTTAATATGGCCCAGGACGAATAGTCGATTAACAGTCAGCCTCATTTTAGATGTGTATACATAAATATGTGAAAAGCATTTATTGTCGTCATAATCATCATCATCATCTCATGTCTGTCTGTCCATCTGTCTGTCTGTCCATGTAAGACAACTTGACACAGAGGAGACAGAATTTATTCAAATTTGCTACACTTTAAAGAAAACTAATGGAAATTTCGGTTCTTAATTAAACTATGTTAAATATTGGCAACTTTTTGAAATGACCTTGTCTTAAAATAGGGTAACATTACCGATTAATTTACTGCTTCTCTAGGGGTAATTAGCTTTTTACTTTGTATATTTTTGTATATTTTTTATCAGCAGAGTCATCTGTGTGGCAGAGAGCATAATGCCAGCACAGTTTATTTATTTATTTATAACAATATATTGGTAACTTCATCACCATTTAGTGTTTTTGTTGGTGTCCCTATTTCTTGCATTATTTGTTCATGAGGTAGGCATGCTATTTTTGGTTGCAATGTCTATTGCTTACCCTAAAAAGTCACAATCATTATAAGAATACATGAATAAAATGAAAATGTTAGGACAGCAATAGCAGAGGAGTTGAACTCTCCTTCAACTCTCCTTTGATTTCCAGTCAAAAAAGTTTTTGTTTCTTAGAACTAATACACACAAGAACATAACACATAAAAATAATAAGTACAAAAAAAGTTATTGCATTAATGGATATTGCAGATTTAGTCCAGTTTACAGTATATTATATGTAAAATATATACTCTGTACATGTGACAATAAAACTACTACACAAATAAGATTTGCTGATAAAAACGTTTTTAGTAATACACTTTATTTCACTAAAGCTTATAAAAGTTATTGTCCCAGTATCCTATTTTACACAAAACTAAGCTACCTAGAAATTTCAAGCAATTCAAAATGACCTATAACTGTTACTGTAAGTTGACATTGATTGGCTGTTTCTGACTTAGAAATGGATAATAGCATATATGTTTTGACCATAGCGTTATTCTTTTCAAATATACAGTGAATTCTGAAAGTATTCAGACCCCTTCACTTTCTGCACCTTTTATCGCATTGTAGATTTAATTTAAAATGGATACATTTACCAATTTTGCCCATCCATCTAACACAAACTACTCATAACAAAGTGAAAAACATGTTTTCAGAAAGGTTTGTAAATGTACTACAAATCAAAACCAAAATCTCTCAATCAATTAGTATTAGTTCAGTACTTTGGCAGAAATAAGAATTTCAAGCCTTCTGACCATAATTTGAAGTGCCACAGTAAAGGGTCTGAATAATGATATGAATGAGAGATTTCAGTTTTTGATTTTTGATACATTCACACACCTTTCTGAAAATATGTTTTTACTTTGTCATTATGGGATATTGATTGTAGGTTGATGTCAATATCAATATCAAATGTATTTATATAGCACATTTAAAAGCAGCAATAACTGACTAAAGTGCTGTACAACCGAGAATAATACAGTACAAGAGACAGCAAGCAATATGACAATATAATAGACAAATACAACTGATAATTAATTAAAAGCCAAGGAATAGAAATGTGCCTTAAGATGTGATTTAAAAACACGCAAAGTAGGGGGCAGCCTAACAGGAAGTAATAATCCATTGCAGAGTCTGTGGGTTTACAACTGCAAAAACACGATGGGCAAAAATGGCAAGTTTATCAATGTAAAATTAAATCTACTCATCTCTTCTCTTTCTCTTGGGTGGGGGTTGAATTTTGCTTTGTTAAGTTTGACTTGATACTATGGAATGTTATCTGCTTCTAAGTAAAATCAATACAAAAAACAAAAACAATTAAATCTACAACTCAATAAAATGTGGAGGAAGTGAAGAGGTCTGAATTCTTTCTGAATCCACTGTAGACATAAGCAAAGAAATTTGTCTGGTTGTACCGTCTGAATGCAGGTTTTGTTTGTCAGGTTAGTTATTAATGAGGAGTACTTGAAGAAAATTGTGCATTTTCATTCTGACTAATTCCTGTCCAAAATAGTACTTTCCTAGAACTTATATATCACATACCATGATGATGTTCAAATTTAATGTTTTGTATATGTTTGGAAAAACTTCATAAAATACTCCCCAAAGAAATACCTAATTTTAACAATTAAAATTTTATTTTCTTTATTAAGATGATTTCCTTATTTCCATTGACCCATACTAAAACTTACATAGCTAAGATCACACTTTCATTTTGCTCATGCCTAAGCTAATAATTGTTTCACTGATCTCTTTCAAGCCAAGGTGGAAGTGTGTAATACTGAGTAATTTGGGAAGGAACCACTGGCAATCCGCTTCTGTCCCCTTCTTTACCGAAGGTGTATAGAGCATCATCAGATAAAACAATGCTTCGGGTGAACTTCTAGCAGACTTTCTGTTTCATTTGTCAATTGAACTATTTCTTCCAAAATGCAATTCCACCCTGGGGAGTAAATGCTAACATTACTCAAAGTTATTGTCTGCTTTTACATGCATTTTTATTACTATTTAATTTAATATTGTTTTTTTTTTATCAGTATGCTGCTGCTGGATTATGTGAATTTCCCCTTGGGATTAATAAAGTATCTATCTATCTATCTATTGTGGTCCCATGTGCCGCCTCCTCCAGACCACGAGGGGGCATCCGCCCTGGTTATGTTGGGGGCCTCGGGTGAAGGGCTTGGAAGCCCAGCCCTGTAGGGACCCGTGGCCACCGCCAGGTGGCGCCCCAGTGCCTGAATATCCCGGGAGCCCAGCACTTCTGCCACACCAGGAAGTGCTGGGGGGAAGACGACGGGGGGACACCCGGACGGCTTCTGGGTGCGCAGCTGGCACTTCCGCCACACTGGGGCGTGGCTTCGGAGGAATGCCGGGAAGCAGCTGGAGCACATCCGAGTTCCCATTTAAGGGGCCGCCTCCCTCCAGTCATCGGCAGAAGTCGGGTGGAAGAGGACGGAGCTGGAGGCAGGTCTAGAGCCGGCCAGAAGAAAGGCAGTAAGACTGTGTGGCCTGGACATTGGGGGATCGGTGCTGGAGGCACTGGGGTTTGTGCACTGAACTGCAATTTGTAAATATTGAAAATAAACGTGTGTTGGGTGAAATATGATGTCTGTCTGTGTGTGTCCGGGCCAGCATCCACACTATCTATTAAAACATTTTTAATGGGTTGAATCTGCTAGAAGGCATCGCTGACTATGCAGGAAATACTCCCTTTAGATGTTGTAACTTGTATATTATAAAAAGTTTATTCGCTTACTTGCACTACTAAAACATTAAAAATACAGTTTAAACATTATTTGACTGGTATTGAGTGAATAACATTGGATTGGATTGCACTATGCAAAAGCAGAAATAAAGTTTAAGAAAATAAATTGATCTGAATGATTTAAAAGATCAACAAAAGGTTTCAAGTCTGCATTTCTGAAAACCTTAATAATTAGCATGGGATGAAGATGAAGAAAAGGGGGAAAACTACCAGCAAAAGCATTAAGATTTTACTGTACTACTGTACATAAGGGGATTCATAATAATGTACTAGAATTGCATTTTGGCCCAAAAGTTCTAAAGGATTTGGGTATTCATTTTCTATAGTCATTTTGATCTATTTTTCTCCCTTTTAGGAAAGTGAAATTAAATTGTAAAGTTGACAGCTATTGTGTATGTCTTTCATTTATTGATACAGGCTTCCTTATGATCTACAAAAAACCTCATTCATTTTGTTTCAGTTTCCACACTTAATCAGTTGTTTTCAAGAACCAAAAGCTTGAAGCAGTTTGATCAAATATTTATTTAGATAATTTACCATTTTATGCTATTTTACTTATCCATTTCCATATGTATTTTATGTACTTATTCTACTATTTAAAAAATTAATTTCACTTAATTAGACAAAATCACAAATGCAATTTATCTATAAAGTGATGCATGATAATGTTACTTGCTGTACAGTACATTTTCAAAATTCAAAGGAGAAAATACACCCAAACATAATAATTTTTTGTTGACTTTAAGTGATAATTAGACATTTAGATTACTTATCTAACATCATGAACACCAGTCTGGAGAATGGTTATAAGGCAAAAATATAAAAAAGGGAATTTAACTGTGCTGGGATTAATAAAGTATCTATCTATCTTTTGAAAAAAATATTACTGTGCTTTAAAAGCAGATATTGTATTCATAACCATCATATTTTACAAGCACCTTAATTTCTGTTACAAAATTATAGTCTAAATGAATTTATAATTGCTGTATGCGGAAAGGTCTGGAATGATGTGAACAAGGTGTACACATCTCTCTCTCTGTGTGCCAACTGTATGGCAGACTTGAGTCAGCCTTCTTTCTAAAATGTTTGTAATAAAGTTCAGTGATGGGTCTGCTGCAAACCAATTATTTTACTACTAATTTTTACAATATTATTATGATGGGTTATATTCTTATTGCTAAGTTTGCCGAATCAACAAATATAACATTATATTCAATAAAAGACTTGGTCATTGTGGTTTTGTCCACTTTTAAACCATTCCATTCTCTAAGAAGGAAAAGTTGTGTCTGCTCCTTCCTACAAATTTGTTCTGCGTTGAGATTAAAATTTAGCCTGTCAATGGTTGTCCCCAGGTATTGCTAGTTCTCTAACTTTTCCACTATCCTCCCTTTAATGAATATTGATGTTTAGTTGTAAATGGAACAATCACATCATTGTGATCATCATTGAACAAAGTCATTAACAACAAGTCTATGGCTGTCCTCATTATCTTGTAGAAAACTCAGATTTCAGGATATGTCTGTTCTTGTGTGAACTGCTGCAATCATTTTTATATAAGATAAAGAAAACAGATGATAGACAACAGCCTTGCGGTATCCTGATAGATGTACAGTATTAAGGTAATTAGAAAAACAGCCATTAACCCTCACACTGTGTGATGTATTAGTTATAATGTCCAAAGTCCAGTTCACCAAAGTTAGGATCCAAACAGAATTGATTGATCAGTTTGTCAACTGAAATGTGTGGCTGGATTGTATTAAATAATACAATATAATACAATATTATTGTATTAATACTCCTTGTAATAATAAATAAAATTCTAAATTAGTGTAACAGGTCCTAATTCGAAGTGCTCACAAGAAATGTAACTATTTACTTCATGAGGTAGAAGTACATAATTAACAAGAATAATTGAGCAAGTTACCTTTATTGTCACTGTACAATGAAATATAATTTGGAGCAATCCTATAGATATCTTAGATAAAAGTATATAAAAGAAGACAAACTAAGCAAATAAACTGTGAGAATCACACTTACTATTAACAATTACAAATATAATTAAAAATTAAAAGGAATAACTTTGACCCCATTCGGAGGTGAATCCCTGGGGTTGGTTAATGTGGCATGCACAAGTCCTTCTGATCATTTTTGCTTAAGACACCTACTGGTTTACTCGTTACCATACAAGATGGAACTTATTGCATAAAATATGGTCTAGTGCGTGACTAAAAAAAAAGATTTAAAAGTTATTCTTATGAATAAAAAACTGCATAAACTACAAGGATTATAAAAAAAATATTTTTAGTTTCTCAGTTAGTAGGTTTAAATTCCTAGTATCCATGAAAAATGATAGAGGCAAGCTGGATGGATAGAAACAGGCATTAACTAAACATTTAGTTTTCTACCTCACGTACTTATTAAATTAAAAAAATTAAACAGCATTCGGGGTCATATATGAATATAATCTCGATCGGTGGCACTGTTCAAAACAAATTAGGTAACAATAACACTTTCTCTGCTTCAGTTATTTTAATAATGTCATATTTTTAAAGCATATCTTAACTTCGTTTTGTATCCACTATATGTTATTGTATTTAAGGAACGCTAAATTAAACTTTGTGTAGCTGATACTTATTTATTTTCAAACTGCAGTTAAACGAGATTTAAAAGGCCGTGATATCAGTCGTAGATTTGAATAATTCAGGTCAACTCTAAGTGTTAATATATTTTACAACAAAGTACAGAATTGGTTACGGGGATTGGGAAACACGTTATCATAAGAATATGCGAAGTGACGCTATAACGAAGAAAGCTATACGTCAAATGCACTGTATAACCACTTTCCTTCTACGTACATACGCATGTTTGCAAAATGCAAACAACGCTCGGCCCGTATAGCACCTCTTTATATAAAAGTCTCCCACGACTTTCTTCGCTAAAAGACATCAAGGATAGCCAATCATGACACAAAAATAGTAATTCGGTCATACAATTTCGCCCAATCGGATTAGCCATTGAAAGAAGGCTCCCTCGTTGCTTTTCTTTTTCCCTGTTGTTCGGTTGAGCAGAGCTAAGAGCTCAAATTTTAGCGTCAACCAAACCTCTTTTGTTCAAAGCACGTGAGACAGAAAGAGGCATTTCATTGGTTGCAAAAATGAGCGAAGGCGGTCCCACGGTGGTAGCGGCGGCGGCGTGAGTTCGCCCGTGTGACACAATTACAACAACTTTGAGCTGGTGGTTGGGGGGAAGTTTGTGATATTACCAAATAACACCCCATAAAAAGCTGCATCCTCTACACTCCATGTAAAAGAAAAAAAGAATGATCAAAACTTACTAAACGCTCTTGGTTGCATACATCATCTTATATAAAACAATGTAAAAGGAAGTCTTGGAAAGGTTTGTGTTTTCTGGAAGGATTTAATTTTTTATAACCCTGGAAAAGAAAAGTTTTTTCCTGTATTTTTTCGGTTTGCTACTTGATTTTTTTCTCTGGAGGTTGTCGGTGGCTTTCCATGAAGTCGTGCGGAGTGTCGCTTGCAACCGCTGCCTGCGCTGCTGCTCGAAGTATCGGCGCCGCCGTCACTGCTGCTGCTAGTGGTGATGAGGAGGAGAAAATGGCGGCGGGGAAAGCGAGCGAAACCGAGGAGGACTTTCCGAGGCTGACAGTGCAAGAGAGAGACAGCCTGGCCGAGATAGACAGGTCAGAAAGCGTGAGGTGCTGCATTAAAATTAAACAAGCTGACCTTTCGGAAACGGTGCATGTGTAGAAAGCTCAATAGATAAACTCAGCTTTTTTTCGCAAGCGAATAGTAACACGGAGCCGCCTGTGTTGTCTTGTTTTTTTTTTTCAGCCGACTGTTTGGATTTCTAAGGCTTCATGAAGATGGCGCCAGAACGAAGGCCTTGCTGTTAAAGGTATGCTCGGCTATAAATGTTGTTATTCTTACAGATTTCGTGTTGTAAATTAATTTGAAGGACTTGCCACAAATGTTATTGAATGCAAGAATGGCGAAGTTTTTATTGCTTTGTGCAGTGTGATGCAAGTCAGTGTATTTGCATATGGATAACTCATTGAATTTATTCTCTTTTTGAACTGGATCAACTATTTCAAAAATCTGAAAGATGCTTTTTATAGTTGATGTTAATGTTGTGCATGTAATTAGTGCGCCTCTGTGCATCATTTTGACGTGTATGCATATGTTCCTAGAGACTGATGTACATTTGATCCACACGTGAAGATCAAACCCTTGTCTTTGTGTATGTATAGTTTGTTAAAAATATACTACTGTACTGTTCAATACGTTCGTTATTTTCTGGTAAGATTTGAAAACCTAAAAGTCTACTTTATTTTTCTTTGGTGCTGTGGCAAGTACCAAGTTGCTCCTGCTGCATCCTTTGTAGATTAGTATACTTGAGTTTGGAAATGTAACTTACTAATTTGTGCTCAAAAATATGTACACGTTTGCGTGATATTAAACGGTCCCAGAAGTTGTTGTATCTGGCCCATAATGAAAATGACAAGTAGCAAGAATTGACGAAGATGTGTCAAGGTGTTTACTTGTATGCATTTTGATGCACGTTTGCAGTTTGCCAGGTGCGGCGTGCATCAGTTTTTGTAGATGTCAGCCGTCTGAACTTTTTGTAGGTTCAATTCGGTAACTTTCCAAAGTGTGTTTGTCCTAATAAGTAATGGGTAGAGGTCAGCCCAGTGCTGGACGTTTGATAAAATATGCAATTGTGTTAAGCGTAATGGGTGGCTTTTTTATAGTGCGTGGTCGAGTCAGGCGTCAGGCGACAGAAAGGGCGCTGCTGTGCACTTTCACGTCACCTGATCGTCATTGTTACTGGGCCACTCAGTCATTATGGCTGATTTTTATGATTAGTTAATTTTTGCACTACAGATAGGGAAGCATTAGGCATAGGGGTGGAGTTGACGTGGGTTTGTGTGTATGTTTTTAAACATAGTAATGGCTGCTAGTATCGGCCCAAGATGGCGGGACAGGGAGGGGGACAAGTGAAAGAAACGAAGATAAAATTGGCTTATTTGTTTTACTAGAGACGTGTTACAGAGGAGAGTACCAGGTCACGCTCACGGTGGACATACTGAAATCAAAGAAGGTCGCCCACCACTTTTGGTGCCTTCCTGAAATATTGCATTTAACTGACGGCACCCCATGCCTTTGTCGTTTGTTTATGTTTGTGCCTATTGTAGCAATCAACATGTGTCACACTGTCAAGGGAACAATGCCTCCATCGGTGTGTCGTATGCTTTTTAGTATACTTTCTTTAAGTTGTGTTGCCAGCACGCTTTACATGTTTTCTGAAACGTGTGGGTACCTGTTATGGCAATAGTGTAATTGGCATGGCAACTTGTCCATTTTTTAAAGTGGGAGGTACTGGCTTATGATGAAATTCAAGAGTTGGTTTCATTTTCGCTGTCGAGCCTCATTACGGAGATCCATTGCTTTCATTCTTCGTCATGTTGTGGTTTAGATGCATTATCCCCTCATCCTGTGTTATAGTGCAGTACATCCCAGAAAACACAAGCCCATGTCCTTGATCTATTTTCAAATGCATTGAGTGTTTTGGTAGTTTTGTTATAAAGCATGGTGCCCCAAAACATTTTTTCGGTTTTGTTCAAAGCGGCTGTAACTATGCTTGATGAGGCCAATTTGTCAACACATACACACTCACTGTTGTCTTCCGTTATTGTGCAGACCTAGGAAAAGGGGATCCCCCTGATTTATAAAGTGAAACATGCTATTCTTTTGCAATGGTGCGAAGAGGTACATTGAGGTCATTTTACTGTATTTTAACAACTAATACTCAAAACTTGAGAATTATGCTTATTTTTAATGTGCCTCTCAGGTTTATTTGCTTCTTTCGCCACTATGAAGAGTTGCAGTACATAAGTTACTTATTGTTAGTTTTATGTTCTTACCTCTTTTAACATTTTGGTTTTACTTTGCAGTTAGGTAGACTTCATTATCACAGAATGAAATATAGGCAGTCTATTTTTTTAAGTGCAATGGATCAGTTCCATTTTCTCATTGTCTTTATTTTGAAAGATTTACTTGAGGATTTAATTTTTTTTTGAATGACACTTTCATCCTGCTGGCTGTTTATTGGTGAGTAAAATGGTTATTTTAGTGTAAACATGATTTGTCTGTCTTGCGACTGTGCATGTTGAAAACAATGGTAAAGCTGGAACTTTAAGAATGCTATACTTTTATGGAATACAAAACTAGTTTCCTTACAGTAGTATGAGTTAAAGGCATAAGATATAAATCGGAAGGTTGTCAGTTCAGTATCTATCAACTTACTGTCTTTTACTGAATACTTTTGGTGTCTTACCTGTGTTCATGTGCATTTTTAAAACAGGAACAATTGTACTATATTGAAAATGTGGTTTTTATATGCCTTTGAGAGTGATGATGTTTATCAACCTGAGGAAGATCTGAGCATCCCAATTAAGTTTTATGCAACACCCTACTTAGTGGTATCTGCCAGAGAGAATGCTTGCACAGGAATATATATACATTTTTTTTGGTTCGCCATATTGTGGCATTACCTTAAGTATTTTACCATTTGACGAATTGACTGTCAAATTTTTTTTTTCTCAGTCAGAACTGAAATTATCTAATCATTTTGTGGTTTCAGGAATGTGGTAGCTATTTAAAGAATCCATTTTACTTTTCATCAGTAAACGGAGGAAATAAAATCTTACATTGGTTTTTGTACAAATGGAGCAAAAAAGCAACATAAAACTGATTCTTGTCCTCTGTATCCATCTAAGATCTACAGCAATAAATACACACACAGAGTAGTAGGTAGCAATGATATCGCAGGTTCTGTATCAGAAAACACCTATACTATTTGAATTGAGTATTGTTTTTCTCCAGCAGTAGTTGCTTGTTTTCATTTCTTAAATACTGACAATAGGTCAGTTCATCTGTTTAGTTCTTTTCCTGGTTTAAACATGTTTTGTTTTGCTCTTGTGTTTGTATGTGTTGAATAAAAACTTTACAGAAGATTGCAGTTTACATTTGGAATCGTTTAAAGAAACTTGTAACTTTTTTCATTAAGTTTATTTTCAGTGTTTTCAGTCTTTGTTCAGTTACTTTAGCTAAGTAATTTGTTACCTAGGTTCATTTAACTGGTCACATTAACCATGAGCAGGTGCATTATTTAGTTTATTGAGGAGCAAAGTATGAGCTATTTTACACCAATAAATAAGAATAGTGATATGTGTTAATCTACTTTTTAAGCACTATACATCATTATTATTTCTAGAATGGTAACTGATGACAGAATGGGTTAGTTTAGGATCAAGCACATGCGGCAGTCACTTAAGATTGGGAAATACTGCTTAAAGTTATCCATAAATGATGTATCCATTTGCTAATTTTGATGATAATGTGTCAAAAGTGCATAAGAGTATCACTAACTTAGTAAAGGAATTTACAGTTAAATGTCTGCAAGTCTAGGTTTGCAGTGCTCGACATCTGCAAAGAAACTAATAGATGACTAGAAGAAAAACTGGAATGGAAGAATAACTTTAACACACAAAGCAAACTACTACAGTTTTGATGATGATAAATATGTGACAGCTGTCATTCATGGCGGGGTGTGGGATGGTTTGTATTTTATCACCATTTTCAGTTATTTCAATAATTATTTGCTTTTGTTTGCACATGTCATTGTAACTTGCTTGTTTGCATGTAGAGCCTAGCAATACTGTCCTTCACAAGTAACTAGCTAGATCTGTAACTGGTGATTAAATGAATGGTAAAATCTGTTTTTGTAATACTTTGTCCTTAGTACACATTACGGCTATACTGCTGGGAGGGGGATCTAGTTCTCTGGGTGAATCCTTGGCACCATTATGCCTTTTTAATTTCATTGAGAAATTTTACCTTTGCCAAAAATTATTAGACATTTAACCTTAAGGTCAATATGGTTTACATGCCTGTAGTTCAGTTTAGGTTAGCTTAAATGGTTTGTTCTGTGAATAAAAGTTTAGGAATATTTTCTTCTCATTTAATATGCCTGATTTTTTTTCTTTTTTGTGTGAAATAAGTAATAATGCATCATGCACTGAACACAAGCTCGCTGTACAAACTTAGACTGTGTCAGTTTTATTTAAAGGATAAAATGAAAAGGTCTGCATTAATTAAAGTAGCTTTTCTTGCAGTTTTTGTGTGAAATAAGTGATAAAGAATCGTGCATTCTGGATGATTTCTCATTAAGTGGGATTTTCAGTCAAAATCAGGAATGGAAAATGTTTATCAGGGGGTTATGCGTATATACATGTGCTGGAATTGCAGTATGCAGGGTTTTCAGATGTGCAGCTACTACCAGAAATGTAAAATATTATTTCATTTAGTATACATAATATTTCACAACCTAATATTGATTTTGTTGTTTTATCAATGTTTCTCTAACTGTAATATTTTTGCTACAGAAATCAGTGAGGCTATTTGAGATAGGTAGTGGTTAAAATTTTAGCAGCCTGCAGCTGCTGAATGTTTACTCAAGAAACATTACCTGTAATGGCCTACTGTTGATTTTTGTAATTGCGCAGTGTATTATTACCAACAGAAACGGGGTGTATGTGTGTATTTTTTTATTTTTTTTTTCCTGCTCTCTTTTTGTTTTTGTGGTCTATATATGAATTTTTCAACATGTGTCTGTGATTTTTTTTATTTTTTTATTTTTTTTTATTTAGATTATCATTGGAATTGTTAGTTTGTAGCCAACTGTGAGATCTCCGAAGTTTTATTTGATGAACGAATGCTGTTGACTGTAGTTTGTGTTTTCCTGTCCATCATCATCAAGTAATTTCTGAAGTAGAGTGTTGTTTCGTCTTTATATTGACATGTTTCGGTTAACCATTGAGATTCCTCCTGTTTCATAGTGTATTTACAACAAAAGGATTTTTTTAGTATAGCCCCAAAGAATGCCTCAATGAGCTTTAACTGACCCTTTGTAATTGATAGCCCCCAGTCTTGAGTCTCTAAGAACACACGAAAAAAAAGGTCCCAAAAAGTCTTGCCCTTCCTAAGATTTCTTCCTTCTTTTCTTTCAATTCAAAGGAGAGACACCCCCTTTCCAGGTAGTTTGGGTGCTTAATGGTTGTCAGAAATAGGGTAAATACTATACACACTGAACAGAATGCAAGATGGCAAATCTAGCATTAGCACTTCTTAATTACAATATAATACAATATAATTTGTTCATGCACGATGTTCCTCAAGAAATGCAAGCACAGAGAGCTACAACAACTAGCAAGGCAAAATGAAAATAGATTATACCAATCATAAGTACAGAACTAATACATATCGATACAGATTTGTTCAAACAGCCAGAAAACAAAGTAGACACTGATTAATATAAATGGAAACAAACAGTTTCTGTTCAATAATTGTAGAACTATGTCCAGTTGACAACAGAGGAGATGAAAATATAAGGCACATCGTTAGAGACATAGAGTTCTGGAGATCTCAGCCAACTAGCAGTCTGCTTCCTTCTGTTTATTCTACAGCAGAATCCGTTTTGAACTGTCTAGTCAGAGGAAAATACATTTCTATCCGATGCTTAAATGAGTTATTGGTAGGCAAGAAAACATCTTGGCTGTAGGGCATTGTAACTTAGTGCCACATTAGGATACAGAGAAGAAAGATGGAATAGAGGACAGCTAGTAATGGTTTTAAAATATTGTATTTTTCTGTGCAAAAGAATATTCAAACCGATACAGTATGCACAATTAATCAGAAGCTCTGGTCAAAGAGTATGCTAGACTAAATCACTCTTTAGTCTGGATTCAAAAGCTGAGAGTGAAGGGACATCTTTTATAGTAGCATGCAGATTATTCCACAGCTTCGGGGTCCTGTAACTAAGAACCTGGACCTCACAGTCCTTGTTTTTATAAGCTGGTGTCATCTTGAGATCCTGGTTTAAGCCAGTGGTTACCAAACCTTAAAGGGGCACTGTGAAATATGACAAAATTTTCATAATTTTATTTCCATTTTCAATTCAATGTGATAGGACATGACATCTGGGGATCCTGGTGCAAACCAGTAACTCACTTAGTAATAACTGTTTGCGGAAGTCTCTACAAATGGCTACTAGATGTCGTTCTACAATTAAGTTTTGCGATTGTTTTAGTAGTTTGTTGAACTTTCTCAGTAGGCCTACTTAGTGTCCGTACGTAAATAGCTGTCGGTTTCGCACGGTCTTAGTGTTGAATTAGTTTTCAGAGATTGTATCAACTGAATATTGTGTTTAAGTCAAGTGAAGTATTTGTTCTTGTATGCATTTTTAAAAATTGATCGGTTTTTACTAAACGGTAATAAGTATTGTGAGAGTGAAAATAAAGATGGCACACCATCAACCAGAGTTACTTTTTTTTTGTGATCTTAAATGATTGTTTTATTTTTACTTAACCCTTTAATTAAAAAATTTTTTTGGCAATTTTGCAAGTTAAAATTTGACGGGGTTTGTGCCTTAGGAAAACCTGGATTCAGCAAGGGTGCAGAGAATCGAAAAAGTTTTGGAACCTCTGGTTTAAGCCGTCATTTAAGCCCAGATAAGTAAGCAGAGTCTTGGTCATTTAAGCCTTTATATGTTAACAGGAGGAATTTGAAATCAGCCCTAAACATACCTGGGAGCCACTGTAGGGAACTTTAGAACTGGAGTTGTGTTCCGTACTTTCTGATTCTTGTAATAATTCTTACAGCCACATTTGGAATTCGCTGAAATGTATATGAAGAACTATCTGAACAGATGGTAAATAGCACATTGGAGTAGTCTAGCCTACTAGAAATGAAGGCATGAAATAATTTATCGGCATCTTGCATATTTAAAAAAGTTTTAATTTCCAACATTTTTCAGATGGAAAAAGTGTATTTTGGATAGTTTTGTAATGTGTGCTTTAAATTACATGCTAGTCACACAGATAACACCAAAAATACGTGTTTCTTCAGTAAAACTAATGATGATTCCACCAAAGTTAAATAATGTTAGAATATTGTTGAATCACTTCCTCCAATAATTAATATCTCTGTTTTGTCTGTATTCAGAGATGAGTAGTTGACATCCATCCACTCCTTTAACTCACTAACACAACTAATTAAGGATGTCATCAGAGAAATATCACTTGGTCTTAAAAAAAAATGCTGGGTGTCAGCTGCATATGAGTGAAAGTTCTTTTTATGTTTTTTTTAATTATAGTCCCCAATGGAAGCATGTAAAGTGAACACAGTAAAGGTCCCAGTACTGAGCCCTGTGGAAAACCATATTTTATTTCTGAGTATAATGGAGTACTGTTGGCACATTTCTGTACTTAATGGAGATCAGTGCCTATGGTCCCAATGTAATTTTCCAGCTTGTGTAGTGAAAGAGTCATCAATTGTATCAAATTCTGCAATTAAATTTAAAAAATATAATTACTGTGGAATTTCCTTCGTCGGAGAAGGATATTGGAGTGCCATTTACAACACATGTTAGTGTCTTTTCTGTAGTATGACCAGTGTGGAAGCCGGGCTGGAATTACACAAACTAATGTGTCGGGTAAGATTAAAGCTGAGTGCCAACTATGTTTTCAGGTATATTAGAGGGGAGGGTAAAATTTGAAATGGATCTGTAAGTGTATGTGAGTATAGATAGAACTTTTTAAACAATGGTCTGATAATTGACACCTTTAAATGTTTGAGGAACTGCGTCATTCAGTAAGGAACTGCTTAGAATGGCCGGAACATCCATTGAGGTTTTTACTAGTTTTGCTGGGACAGGGTGTAGGGAACAGATAGTAGGTTTCATTTTAGCAATTAAAGTAATTTTAAAGTAATTAAAAATTTAAGCGGCTTCACTGAACTCAAGCTTGCTGTACAAGCTTAGACTGTCAGTTTTAATTAAAGGATAAAATGAAAAGGTTTGAATTAAAGTAACTGTAATAATTACATTCCATTTTACCAGTTTATTACTCCACTTTATTTAACGTAAAGACCAATATTCTAATTGTCTTTCACTCTTTAGTAAAACAAGCCTCGAATTCGTGCACTTTGTTTACACTCCAGGAAGTTTGCTGCAAGAAGAAAGATGCACATTGGGTCAACTACTGTAATGCCTCTCATAGAGGAGCAGTGAAACTAAATTACCCTAATACTTAGAAAAGCAGTGGCTGAAGATATCAGTTGATGTGTTTGGCTAATTTACCGATCGCTGATCAAGTGAAAATTGGCAGATTTAGATCAATGGACCATCGATTGGAGCATCCCTATTATTAAGTGGTGATTTTAAATACCTTCGTTTACTGACTTGATATTTAGGTTTTGCATGTCAGCTCTGTAAGTTAGATGAGTGGTTATGAGTTTAAGCTGGGTCGTTAACAATCTGACAAATCCTATTGAGTTTAACAAATAAAACATTTGGTAAAAGTTTCATTATTATGTATATTAAAGGAATATTCCACTCATGATATATTTTTTTTTAATGTTCTTTACCCAATGTAGTTTGGCTAGTATCCCTTGATTTATGAAGGAATCTATAAACATTTAGGTATTCCTCTGCTAAGGTGAATATTGTCAGATTTACTAAGCCAAGTTTCAGTAAGAAGACATAGATCAGATTTTGTATTTAACATAATATTTACCAAGGCAGCTTTATTTCCATTTCCAAGAGAGTGAATGTTTAGTAAGCAGCATTTTAAACTGCAACGACATTTCTGAACTGGTTTTTATTTTTTGTTTTCATTTTGTTACAAGTACAGATACCTCTAGTGGTGGATCTAATTTAATGCTTTGGTCTACTTATGCTCTTTATTTTTTAGTTTATAAATTGATTTATATTTTGCATCAAGACTAAATTTATTAAATGTTCCATAACAGGAATTCTAGATAACAGCTACAGGATAGTAACTGGTGGGATAAACAACAGCCGATGATTTAAAATCACAAGGCTGTGGCCTGGATGGTGCTGTGATTAGTCAGCTAGGCAGTTTTGCCATCATATTAATTTTTTTGGATAAATCAAAAGATCCCCTCCAGTTAGGATGACAACTGTTTCTCATCTCTCGTAAAAAATCTGGGCATTTCCCAAAGCTCATCCCAATTGTTCACAAAGGCTATGCTTTTATGTGTTCACTAGTTCTCTAACCTGTAGTGATGGGATTAGCAATCTGCTGTAAATCAACACCTCCTGTGTAATGTTGGTAAGGTGCCAGACACAGTTAAATTATGACATTTTCTTTTAGGTTTGGTGCATAAGGATATGAAGTTTACCTTTTAATACCCCAGATTGCTGTAAATACATATCATTAGTGCCAACGTGTAGCTATAAGTTAGACACTTAATTAGCCAAAAGGTCCAATTTAGCCACAATATTGGATTATTTTGTCCCATTCAATTTGAAGTACTAGATTAACATAGTTTGAAATTTCTTTCATTCCACAATATTGATTCGCCACTTTTGAGCTCTTTGTTCTTGGCTTCGACAGATGTGCTGCTGAATACGGAACTGGGTCTGAACTGGCGACCTGGGTGCCAAAGCACCAAATTTTGACTTCTTACACCAATGTTTTGCTTTTATTTCCTCACCTTGTGACTGAATTGGTGCTGTTGATTTTAGCCACATATTGACCATAGTGAGGCCTGGAGAGACCAAAGACAAATCCGAAATAGCTGAATAGACTTAAAAAAAACAATTTTCAGATTGCCTAATTGCTATCAGATTCCTAATGTGGTCCTCTAAAATGTATATTTTCTTGACAAAGTTTAAATTTTATCCATCCATTTTTGGCCAGTGAAGCTGGAAAGTGGGAGCTGTACAGTTGTGCTTGAAAGTTTGTGAACCCTTTACAATTTTCTGTATTTCTGCATAGATATGACCTAAAACATCATCAGATTTTCGCTCAAATCCTAAAAATAGATAAAGAGAAACCAGTTAAAAAAATGTGACAAAAATATTATACTTGGTCATTTATTTATTAAGGAAAGTGATCGAATATTACATATTTGTGAGTGGCAAAAGTATGTGAACCTTTGTTTTCAGTATCTGGTGTGACCCCCCTTTTGCAGCAATAACTGCAACTAAACGTTTCCGGTAACTTTTGATCATTTGTGCACTCTGGCTTGGAGGAATTTTAGCCCATTCCACCGTACAGAGCAGCTTCAACTCTGGGATGTTGGTAGGTTTCCTCACATTAACTGCTCGCTTCAGGTCTTTCCACAACATTTCGATTGGATTAAGGTCCGGACTTTGACTTGGCCATTCCAAAACATTAACTTTATTCTTCTTTAACCATTCTTTGGTAGAACAACTTCTGTGCTTACGGTTGTTGTCTTGCTGCGTGACCCACCTTCTCTTGAGATTCAGTTCATGGACAGATGTCCTGACATTTTCCTTTAGAATTCTCTGATATAATTCAGAATTCATTGTTCCATCAATGAAGGCAAGCTGTCCTGGCCCAGATGCAGCAAAACAGGCCCAAACCATGATACTACTACCACCATGTTTCACAGATGGGATAAGGTTCTTATGCTGGAATGCAGTGTTTTCCTTTCTCCAAACATAACGCTTTTCATTTAAACCAAAAAGTTCTATTTTGGTCTCATCCATCCACAAAACATTCTTCCAATAGCCTTGTGGTTTGTCCACGTGATCTTTAGCAAACTGCAGACGAGCAGCAGTGTTTTTTTTTTTGGAGAGTAGTGGCTTTCTCCTTGCAACCCTGCCATGCTCACCATTGTTGTTCAGTGTTCTCCTGATGGTGGACATGAACATTAGCCAATGTGAGAGAGGCCTTCAGTTGCTTAGAAGTTACCCTGGGGTCCTTTGTGACCTTGCCGACTATTACACACCTTGCTCTTGGAGTGATCTTTGTTAGTCGACCACTCCTGGGAAGGGTAACAATGGTCTTGAATTTCCTCCATTTGTACACAGTCTGTCTGACTGTGGATTGGTGGAGTCCAAACTCGCCGGAGATGGTTTTGTTACCTTTTCCAGCCTGATGAGCATCAACCACTCTTTTTCTGAGGTCCTCCGAAATCTCCTTTGTTCGTGCCATGATACACTTCCACAAACTTGTGTTGTGAAGAGCAGACTTTGATAGATCCCTGTTCTTTAAATAACACAGGGTGCCCACTTACACCTGATTGTCATCCCATTAATTGAAAACACCTGACTCTAATTTCACCTTCAAACTAACTGCTAATCCTAGAGGTTCACATACTTTTGCCACTCACAAATATGTAATATTCGATCATTTTCCTCAATAAATAAATGACAAAGTATAATATTTTTGTCTTATTTGTTTAACTGGTTTCTCTTTATCTACTTTTAGGACTTGAGTGAAAATCTGATGTTTTAGGTCATATTTATGCAGAAATATAGAAAGTTATAAAGGGTTCACAACCTTTCAAACACAACTGTATGTGAAGAACTTTTTTTAAAACTTTGACTGTCACCGTATCAATTAATCGCTACTCACTGAAAGTAACTAAGGCACCAGTTATATGTACAGGTTGTCTTTGGAATTGCATATTATCAACAGTTTCTAATTTTTAGAGGATTCAAAAGTGAAATTTTGTTATCCCTATTAAATGTTAATTTCTGCATTGTATGTTTGAATTACGTTTTTTTCTAATGAGGTTGCATTAGATCTCTCCATTTATATCGTCAAAACTCTTTGGATTCATGCCCAACATGATCTATAGACCAACGTTCATTTGTTTACATGCCTTGAGGGTTTGTCAAACTGCAGATCAAGCTGTGCTTCTAGATATGAAACTGCATTTAAATAATGTATTGTAACAACCTTTATGAAATGGTATTACTTACCAGGTTTACTTGGCTTTTGTGATTCATGAAAAGGACCTGGAGATTGATTGATTAATTTATTTGTTTAAGAGCATTAAGCAGCCAGAATAACAATGGCTTTAGAACTAGGCCTTAATTTGAAGTTGCATATCAACTTGTGTATGTCATAGATTCAACTTCATACAGTAAAAGTGGCATGGAGATCTTTGTCCAGTATGACAACTGAGATTATCAGCTTGTTGTCTATCATACAATTGACCACGTCAGGAGTGAAATAATCAGTTTTTATTCTAAAATATAGGCCTTGTGAAGCTTTGTTGATGGCTTTGATATTAGTTATACTTGTCAAACAAAAAATGGGATTCCTTTATATATCTCAAAACATCTTTACGAATAGTGTTTTGCAATATATTAAATTTTTGATTTGCTATTTAAGAGTAGTGTTCAGATAAATTAGGCAAAGAGTTTTTCGCAATGTATATGTAGTATTTGCCGGACTTTGCTCTGAGACCTCCTACTCCCCTGGGCCTCGTGATGCTTTGCAGGGCCAGCATAACTTAACATTACAGAGCTGTAACAGCCATGCACAGAACTATCATGCGTGAGTACTATGAATGTTCTCCACCTTTAAACAGCTTCCTTATCTCTTTGTACATTGGTGATGTTACTACTCCAGTCTGAAATGCACCCTGAATACATTTTAAAAAGAATATAAAAAAAACCTAGCACTATTTTCATTTGAGTGGTACATTTAGCTGACCATAATGGAAATATAACAATACTTGTTCTGCATAGATTTGTTGTATGTTTTAAATTCACAGCTACATTAAGCACGTTATGCTTTTTTCTATGTATCAGATCAGGTACTGATTGGTGCAGCTCCCCAACCAAGTATTTAACACTGATCCCTCGTATAATAGGCGCTCTGGGTGTGCCAGTACACACGTTATTTACAGGAATACTGAAGCTTAAACCACAAATCTTTGAGTCCTGTGGCAACAGTTGTAGCCAACTTGTCACACACAGTACCCATACATAATGCGGATGGGCTGAATGCATATTAGCTATGCTGCACAGCGCCTAATGTAAACAAACCATAGGAGCCTGGCCACAACTCCCCTTCCCTTAAGAACCAGAAAACCTATGAAAGTGAGACCCTTTGAAATAATAACATTTATTACTAAAGGTGGTGGTATATTTCTGATGGAAGAAAAATGTGCAGAGGATCTACAGATCCTTCACACTTTTTTTTTCTTCAATCAAAAGAAGAACAATACCTTGTAAAAATTAGTAAGTCTTTTCCAGCATTAAATAAAATTTGCAAATGCACCACTGCTCTTTCCAAATGTGACTATATCAGCTCCGCACATTTTGCTTGGCAGGGATAAATTTACAAAAAAAGTAATTGAGCAAGGATCAGAAGAGGAAGAGTGTAGAATAGGTACAGTTAACTCTTCTATTCAAATTTTTTATTGTTTTACCCAGGATGACTTTTAAAGCAGTATAACATCTAGAGGTGAAGCATATTACTATATGTGAAGATGCTATCTAGGCATGTGCAGTACCTGCTGTGTGCCCTTCCATCACCTCACTGCAAAAGTTAATTAGCAGCAAAAGCAGGTCGCTAATTAAGAAAAGGGTTAGAATGAAAATCTGTCCCTCCAGGACTGGAGTTTGAGATCCCTGGTCTATGCAGAATACTGAAAGTTACAAGCAGGAGTGTAAAAACAGCATCCTTTGCAGTTTTTTTTCAGTGGCCATTTTAGTTCAGTTTTAAATTTGTGTTTTTGTTTAGCAAATGAATTGAGCTTCCTAATTACATTAATAGATTTTCAATGTGTGGCCGATTAATTTTGCAATAACATTTATAAACAAATTGGTTGATGATATTTCAAATAATTCAAATATGTATATGAATGTGTGTTGTATTAAAATATTCAAATCTAAACATATATTTAAATTACAAAAAAATGTGTAACAAATCTATATAATATGAGTTTTACTTTTTGAATTGAATTCGTGAAATAAATTAAATTTTTCGATGAGATTCGAATTTGAGACGCACCTGTATATCTTACTTGGGAAATTTCAAGCAGTTATCCATGACTTCTCATGTCACGGGTGTAAATATGAGGTGGCACAGAGGCCAGATTCTATTCTACGGCTGCAGCAATCGGTTATTTAAGTAATCAAGTATTCTACAGGTTATTCCATAAATTAATAAGATAAGAAATACTTTTGTTTTATTTAAGAGCAACAGCAAATTATCAAAAAAGAAAATAAGGTGTCTCTCTTGAAGTTAACAGCGAATTGATTTTCTTTTCAGAAAAAACAATGTTTTTATTGCTTAAATTGCATACAGTAAATTTGTCAAAACTAAGCCCGTTTGGTACATTTTAAGAAAACATTTTCTGAAATGCAGAAACAAACAAATGCAAAAAAATGTATCAATTACAAAGTACTTTAAAAATCTTATACATACTGTCAAAGACTAAGGGAATACTCAATAATACATAATTGTCTTTGTTGTACAAGTTAGCTTCCGGAACTACAAGATTCAACCTAACTACAGCTCAAGCATAACATTTTACTGTCTTGGATGCCTTTCTAGCATTTGTAGAAGGCAAAAAAAAATTGTGTGTGTAAGCGTTTAAAGGAGTATGTGAAGGTTTATTGTACAGTGATCATAAAATACTAAAATACTGTATGTTCTTTACATACTTTTTAACTAATAAAAGATTTATTGAAAGTTTTCATAATACATATGGTATTAAAGAAAATGCTTCTCATGATTACAAGGTGTTATTTAATTTTGTCTATTGTACTACTCTGAAACAAAAGTGAATTTAAAAACACTTTTCACCATTTGTTTTAAGTACGGTACAACACCCTAGTACTTGCTTGGCTTTTATCTACCATTTGTCTTACGAATATATATTCTCAAACATTGAATAAACTTTATTGAATTAGTCTCTCTCTAATTAATTGATATTGATTGTAACATGGCTTACTGTAAATCTAAAATATACATGCACTTCTTGATCATTTTTTGTCTTTATTGCACTACACCTTTTTTTTTGCTGTTAGAATATGCATTTATAATATTTTTTTTTCTTCCGGTGTACCTGCTAGACATTCCTATTTCTTGAGGTGTAGTTAAATATGGGTTACCATAAACAGTACGTTTTTCCATCAAATCTGCATAGGATGTTTATCAAGAAGTCTCTACAAGTAAAATAGTAAACAATAGGCTTGTTAACAGCAAAATTTTCCTAATGGACAATTTCAAATTCTTCTTTATCTCTTCTTATTTTAATTGAAAATGTGAGCTGGTGAACTTGACACAAGCTTGGTGCTTTGAAAAGTCAGACAAGTACTGTGTGCTTCAGTGAATTCTGACCTTATTTTGGCCTTTAAAGTATCTTTTCTTATAATTTGTGTAATTGCCCAGGACAACTCCACTAATTTCTTTTTCTCAGTTTATTGCTCCACTTTCATTAACTCTTTTAGGGCTAATTCTTTTTTTTTTTTTTGTTTATCTCCCAGGGCTGAATATTTTTCCAAAAACTAACATTTTTTATAAAAGAACACAAAGCAATTCTTTAACATATCAAATCAACAAAAAATATTTACTTTTGACAAATGTTACTGTCTTGCATGTTGTATGAGCCTGCATACTCTATGATTTCACATACACATCACATACATTTTACACAGCAAAGTCCTGCGCAGTCTGATCTCACTCAAAGCAGCCAATTTCAGTCATTGCTACACTGCACTGCTTACAATACGTGTTGCTTTGGTGCCTACTTTTCAATTGTCAGTTGCTGCACTTTCTCACATATATTGTTAGTGTGTACTGTAGAGAGACAAGTCACCCTTTTGCCATCGTGCAATTCCACTGCCACCAAGTTTTCTGCCCGCATGAAAACCGTATTGTCACCTCTTTTCATCTTCTGAAACTTTATGAACTTTATGCATGGCATTATAGCCTGGCTCACCCCATGGGATTTGCTTCTGTTTATTACAGAAGTGAATAAAACTTTGCAGCAGCACGTACCTATCACCATGCTACATAACCTGTCCAAAGCCACCAGGGGACAAAGCACGTTTGGACCAATGCTCTCTGAAGTTATATCACCAGTTCTGTCCCATCTCTATTTGTAATACCACAGCATGCTTCATCTCATCTTTTGTTGTGGGTTTACACTTTGAAAAACGAGAATGCGATGCAAACGCAGCCTGCGATTCAAAAAATTTCTCTGCCTACCTGTTTATCTTGTCTGACAGTAGCTGAAAAGCAGCATCAGGAGAGAGCAGCCTGAAGTACAGCAGCTGATGATCTGTCGTGTCCAACAGCAAGCCATGTCGTCTTGTGAAGTCCAGCAGCCAGATCGGCTCTCAACGAATCAATGTCTGTGTATTTATCCCACGCAAACCTTGCCGCAGATGCATCGGCTGCGCGAAGAGCTCAACTGGCAGCAGATCCGCGGCGCGGCATCGGCAGGTGTTTGATCAGCTGATGTCGGCTTCTCGCTCTCTTGCTCGATCTCCTGATCACTGTCAATAAAATCCAATTCTGAAAAATCGGAGTCCGACTCCGCTATAATGCGCAAAACATTGTCTGCTGAGTGTTTTCTTTTCTGCAATCACTTCGCTCCCTCATCACATGTGGATGCCATCTTGCCATTGTTTACATTTCGCAACTCACGCACACGCTAGGATTAGTTGCCGAGTCAACGAGTCTAGCATTCCTCCAAGCACAGAGGGAATGCCTGTGACGTGACCGTGAGATTTGTCGCCATTAACAGCTGATTATCACCCTCTATCCCTGGATGTCGACTTTAGTCGACATTCGCCCTCAACCCCTCCTGTCGACAAAAGTCGACATCCGCCCTAAAAGAGTTAATGTCTTCTTTTTCTTTTGGCTGCTCCCATTCGGGGTTGCCATAGCAGATCATCTTCTTTCATATCTTTCTGTCCTCTGCATCTTGTTCTGTTAAACCCATCACCTGCATATCCTGTCTCACCACATCCATAAACCTTCGCTTAGGCCTTCCTCTTTTCCTCTTCCCTGGCAGCTTTATCCTTAGCACCCTTCTCCCAATATACCCAGCATCTCTCCACTGCACATGTCCAAACCAATGCAATCTCGCCTCTCTGACTTTGTGTCCCAACCGTCCAACTTGAGCTGACCCTCTAATGTACTCATTTCTAATCCTATCCATCCTTGTCACACCCAATGCAAATCTTAGCGTCTTTAACTCTGCTACCCCCTGCTCTGTCTCCTACTTTCTGATCAGTGCCACCGTCACCAACCCATATAACATAGCTGGTCTCACTACCATCCTTTAGACCTTCCCTTTCACTCTTGCTGATACCCGTCTGTCACGAATTACTCCTGACACCTCTCTTCCACCCATTCCACCCTGCCTGCACTCTCTTCTTCACCTTTGTTCCACAATCCCCATTACTCTGCACTGTTGATCCCAAGTATCTACTCCCTGCATCCTCACCATTCCATTGACCTCCCTCTCATTTACATCATAGTCCATGGGGACTCCTGTCTAATCTCGTCTGTTAGCATGTCCATCACCACTGCAAATAAGAAAGGGCTCAGAGCCGATCCCTGATGTAATCCCACCTCCAACTTGAATGCATCCGTCGCTCCTGCCGCAGACATCGCCGCCGTCACACTTCCCTCATACATATCCTGTACAACTCTTACATACTTCTCTGCTACTCCCGACTTCCTCATACAATACCATAACTTCTCTCGAGGAACCCTGTCATATGCTTTCTCCAGGTCCACAAAGACGCAATGCAACTCCTTCTGGACTTCCTAAACTTCTCCATCAACATCCTCAGAGCAAACATTGCATCTGTGGTGCTCTTTCTTGGCATGAAACCGTACTGCTGTTCACTAATCATCATCTCACTTCTTAACCTAGCTTCCACTACTCTTTACCATAACGTCATACTGTGGCTCGTAAATTTTATTCCTCTGTAGTTACTGCAGTCCTGCAAATACCCCTTATTCTTAAATATCAGCACCAGTACACTTCTCCACTCCTTGGGCATCCTCTCACTTTCCAAGATTCCATTAAGCAATCTGGTTAAAAACTCCACTACCAACTCTCCTAAACACCTCCATGCTTCCATAGGTATATTATTTGGACCAACAGCCTTTCCATTTTTCATCCTCTTCATAGCTGTCTTTACTTCCTCCTTGCTAATCCGTTGCACTTCCTGATTCGCTATCTCTACTTCATCCAACCTCTTCTCTCTCTCTCTCGTTCTTTTGATTTGTCAGCCTCTCAAAGTGCTCTTTCCATCTGCTCAACACACTCTTCTCGCTTGTGAGTACGTTTCCATCTTTATCCTTTATCACCTTAACCTGCTGCACATCTTTCCAAGCTCGGTCCCTCTGTCTAGCCAATTGGTACAGATCCTTTTCTCCCTCCTTAGTGTCCAACCTCTCATACAACACATCATACGCCTTTTCTTTAGCCTTCGCCACCTCTCTCTTCACCTTGCGCCTTATCTCTTTGTACTCTTGTCTACTTTCTGCATCTCTCTGACTATCTCACTTCTTCTTTGCCATCCTCTTCCTCTGTATACTCTCCTGTATTTCCTTATTCCACAACCAGGTTTCCTTTTCCTCCTTCCTCTTTCCAGATGTCACGCCAAGCACCTTTCTTGCTTTCACCCTTACTACATCTGCTGTAGTTTCCCAGCTGTCTGGTAACTCTTCACTGCCACCCAGTGCCTGCTCCCTAAACTCAACCTTGCAGTCTTCTTTTTTTCAACTTCCACCATTTGATCCTTGGCTCTGCCCTCACTCTCTTCCTCTTCTTGATCTCCAATGTCGTCCTACAGACCGCCATCCTATGCTGCTTAACTATACTTTCCCCCTGCTACCAATTAGCAGTATTCAAGCTCCTTCAGATTGACTCTTATGCATAGAATGTAATCTACTTGTGTGCATCTTCCTCAACTCTTGTACGTCACCCTATGTTCCTCCCACTTCTTAAAATACGTATTTACCAGAGCCATGCCCATCCTTTTGGCAAAATCCACTATCCTCTGACCTTCTTCATTCCTCTCCTTGACACCATACCTACCCATCGCCTCCTCATCTCCTCTGTTCCCTTCACCTGCATGTCCATTGCAATCCGCTCCAATCACCACTTTCTGTCCCTTGGGTACACTGTTCATCGCTTCATCCAACTCATTCCAAAAATCTTCTTTCTCACCCATTACACACCCAACTTGCAGGGCATATGCACTAACAACATTCATCATCACACCTCCAATTTCTAGCTTCATAATCATTACTCTGTCTGACACTCTTTTCACCTCCAAAACACTCTTGACGTGCTGTTCGTTCAGAATAACCCCTAGTCCATTTCTCCTCCCATCCATACCATGATAGAACAATTTGAATCTACCTCTGATCCACCTGGCCTTACTCCCCTTCCATTTAGTCTCTTGCACACACAATATGTCAACATTCCTTCTCTCCATCATATCAGCTAACTCTCTCCCCTTACCAGTTATACTGCCAACATTCAAAGTTCCTACCCTCCGTTCCACTCTCTTTACTTTCCTCCTCCTGCCTCCGGACATGTCTTTCCCCTCCTCTTCTCCTTCTTTGGCCAACAGTAGCCCAATTTCCGCCTGCACCCTGTTGATTAACAGTACTGGTGGCGGTTGTTGCTAACCTGGGGCTCCACCGATCCGGTATGGAAATTTGCATTGTTGTCTGCATATTGATTTGGCAAAATTTTACACTGATGCCCTTCCTGACGTAACCCTCTCCATTTATGTAAATGCTAATATTCCAATCTGCTCTGTTGCTATTGGTGTGCTTTACTGTTGTCTACAGGACATTTTCGGCAAAAAAACAAAAAACCATAGCACTAGCTCAACTATCATAATACTTTATGTTAAGGTTTCTTACAACTAAGTTACCATGAAGCTTTGAAAAGCTGTTTTTATCATTGGCCATTTTTCCGATCACAAATCTGGTCTTTTACAGTGAAAATTATCTGATTTATTTGGGAGGCCGATATATAATACACACACACACTCACAGTGGAATCTCGGTTCACAACCATAATTTGTTCCAGAACTTTGGTCGTGAACCGAAGCAGTTTCCCCCATAGGATTGTATGTAAATACAAGACCTATTTTCCAGACCGTACGAACTGTATGTAAATATATGTAAAGATTAAGCACAAATCTAGTTAATTACACCATAGAATGCAGTGTAATAGTAAACTAATGTAAAAGCATTGAATAACACTGAGACAAAACACCCAGGCTCCCTGTTCAGCCTGCTCGCGCTTTCTCTCTCTCTGTAGCACGCACACACACACACACACACACACACACAGCCCACCCCTCCCCCTCCCTTCCCTGTCAGCAGCAGTGCTTGCTCTCTCTTTGTGCTTGCTCGCTCATGTTCTCTAATCTCTCTGTAGCACGCACGCACGCATGCACACACACACACACACACCTGTCAGCAGCATGTGCAGCAGTTTTTTAAAATGGGTTTTAAGCACAGCGGGAAAAAAATGGAACATTAGAACAAATCCGAAGTTTATTTAAAAACCAACCAACCAAAAAAGTAACAAGATCATGCTATTTTAGCCTTACATTCCGATCGCTGTAAAGTAACATTGCAACAAATAGCGCTATGAAAAACTCCATCTGTAAACACTTTCATGAGTTTTAAGCACAAGGAAAAAAGTGAACATTTGAAAAAAGAGAAAAGTAACATTGCAACAAATCGTGTTATGAACTGAAAAATTAACTTTTGAAAAATCCGTAATACAAAAACCACCAAGAAAACTAACCTTGCATGAGTCGAGGTCTGGCATTAAGTGTTTTCTATCAGGTGTTTTCTCTCTTGTAATTTCTTGGGTTTCTGGTGCTTTTAGCTGTTTAGCTGGTGGGAGTGAAAGCCTCATGCAGCCATTCCAAAAACAAAGTTCTTGTGACCCAACCCTTCGTGTTTGCCCTCCACATTACTGGCAGTCTGGCTTTGTTTACATTATGCTGCTTGAATGCACAAGGGTTCTCAGATTGGTATATGAGTAAACTGGTAAACAGTTTTTCCACCTCTTGTAATTTCTTTCTTTACTTTGATTTCAGTTTTCTTCAAAACTTTCTTCTCACCACTCTTCACTTGCTTAGAAGCCATAGTTAACTGCAAAAGCACACAAAATACTGTAGAGCACAAAGAGAGCGCAAGTAAAGCACGCACGTCTGACTGAGAACAATGAACAGGGATCTTGCAGGCACGTGGCTCTCTCTCTCTCTCTCTCTCTCTCTCTCTCTCTCTCTCTCTCTCTCTCTCTCTCTCTCTCAGCCTGCCTGTGGTGGGGGGATGGTTTGCTTGCGCGTACTGCCTGCAGATAGGCAGGCAAACACGTGCAGCAATCTCCTCCTCCCCCTCCCCAGCAGGCAAGTGGCTCTCTCTCTCTCTCTCTGGCGAGCTTTTTGGTCGTGAGCCGAGGTTCCACTGTGTGGCAGAAAAGTAATGAGACTGATTTTTTATTTACCAAAGTTTTTATTTTTTTTTCAAACATCAATGTTATCCCCTTAAAAGTAGTTCCCTTGGGCAGCTACACACCGATGGAGACGTTGTTCCCACTGTTGGTAGCAGCGCTGGAAGTCTTCAACCGGTATGGTCTTCAGCATGCCCGTTACACTCTTTTGGATGTTTTCTAAAGTCCCGAAATGACGTCCTTTGAGGACATTTTTCAGTTTAGGAAAAAGGAAAAAGTCACACGGACTGAGGTCACGTGAATAAGGGGGCTGGGGAACCACAGGAATGCGTTTTGAGGTCAAAAATTCTGTTATGGAGAGGCAGTTTTTCAGCACCATTTTGGCACAGACCTTTCGCATGTGGAAATGTTCAGTCAAAATTTGATGAATGGTAAATCTGTTCAAATTTATTTGTTCACTGAACATTCTTAATGTTAAACGACGGTCTGATCTCACAAGAGTGTTCACACGTTCGATGTTTTCGAAGTTGAAGTCCTCCCTGAACGGTGTTCATCTTCAGCGTGTTTTCTGCCTTCCAAAAATGATTTGTGCCAGCGAAAAACTTGAGCTCGGGATAAAGAATGTTCCCCATAGGCCTGTTTTAACTTTTCAAACTTGCCGTTTAATGGCACAAAGTTGCTCCAAATTCCGCTGTTCCATTTTGCGTGACGCACAACCCAAAACACAACTTCGCTAATAGCAGTCACAAAAATCACGTAGTTAACGGAAGGAGTTGAAACTCGCACTGAGCTATGGGAGGGGACTGATACACGTGCTCTATCAAGGACAACAGCGCAGCGTTGCCAGATCGCTTGCAGTGTTGCCAGTCTCATTACTTTTCTGCCACACCATGAAGTGCTTATGACTTGTGCACAGGTGCTTAAAAGACAGCCTTTACATGGAAGACACATTTGAAAGCACATCCTTTTACCAAAAAGGGATTCTCTGTATGCACAAAATGACCTTATCATAGAGAAAAGTTCGACCAGGAAACTTTGCAGTGTGTCTAATACATATTTGACTACCAGACAAAATGAATCACAATTGCTTATACACAGTGATCATTTTATGCAGAAAATACTATGAAACTGCCCATCTAATTTTTATATAAATTGAGGCACACTGAGTATATTTGTATTTCGCAACTGAATTAACTGTACTTATTTTTGCATTGTAATCTTAATTTCATCCTCATAATTTTTCACAACAGAGTTAAATTTTGCAAAATTGAGTTTGTGTATCAGGATTCTACTAAGTTAATAAACAGTATGGAGCAAACATTTACAAAGATAAGAAGCAGAAATTTGGTGTAGGCTACAGTTTAAAAAGATATTTGCTGGTTGAAGGTACATAGTGTGCCAACCTGGTTTAAATCTGTAATAAAAGATGTTAGTTTGAGTGCTTTGTGCAGGAACCAGCGGTCATGGAATACCAGACGGAATTAAATTAAATGGGATTCTTTTTTTTCTCTCATCCCTTATAGATGAAGCAAAAATATGATATGGGTAGCTTTAGTACTTATTTAATTATTTTTAATTATGTCTTTGTTTAGGCATTGTTTGGGAAGTCAGCTCCTTCCTAAAGACGCAAGGTGGTTGTGGTGGCAAAATATGCTTTTGCCAACACAAAAATGCTCTTTAAAAATGAATTTTTAAGAGGAAATTCAGAAATTTCCATTATGATTAAATATTCAACTTTTGTTCACTACAATGGATATTTAACGGTTTTAGTATAAAATGGCAAACTGGGGATCTCAGTTTTAACAGTGCATTAGAACAGTATCCGGAGCAGAACAATAGTTTTAGGGTGCTAGAGAAATGTTTCAAGGCTGCTCTTAGGACAGATGATCAAAAAGGAGAGCAGTGGTTTTGATAAACCTGTTGGCATCATTAATAATTAATGTTGGATATATTCAAAAATTTTGACGCTTGTATCAGTAACAGCTTTTGGAATGCAATACTGGTACCAAAACGGTTCTGAAGCAAAAAAGGGGTGATTTTCAGATGCCCCAGCTTACTCCAGCCTCCATGATGTACTGTGCCATTGCGCCACACTGCGCATTTCTTTTCCTGTGAAGTGTTCCAATCTTGCTGAAGCAATAAGTTTGGGGTGGCTTGTGGCGGGTTTAGAATGTGGTGATGTAGGTAGCTTGTTTTGTGAAGTCTATGAAAAGGATGTTCATGAGTATGCTGAATGTGAAAATGACTTTTAGAAAACGAGCAACAAGATATTTCAGTATTACGTAATATATTTGGAGTAACATGATGCTGATATTAGTGTGAAGTAAAATAAACAATTGTTCTTTTACAATTGAATGTGAGGCTTTGCCTTTAAAGAAGACACAGATTTATTTTTGGTAGTGGTATTTTGAGACGATACCCCTGTTCTTTAAGTTTTGCATGGTTTTTTGCTTCTTTAACTGCTGCTTTTTTTGTGGTGGTGTTGTCTAAGTGAGGCGGTAAAGAAGATGAAAACGATGCAAGGCTGTGTCATGAGACAATGATGCTTTTTGATATGTAGAATTTACACAACATGGAATGTTGTCCTTAGTTCACCAAGAAAAGAGAAGGTTGGAGTGATACTGTTCTAAACTTAATCAACAGTTCATGAGGATGTAATTAAGAGAATGAAAAGGCATTTATATGGCAAAACTAAGATGCTGTGTTTGTTTTTTTTTTTTCTTACAGAGTATTTTTTTAACATTGCGCCTAAAGGAGAACTATCTAATCAATGTAGGACTTCTTAATGTGTTGTACACGCATGTATCTGGATTCCATGGTCACGATTTAAATATGAATTTTGCATGTACAACTTACCACTAACAGGATTGCAGAATTGTAACACTTAACAACTTGGTGTGCTAGTTAGAGAAGTTAGTGCAAGTAAGATCTTTAGAATTTGCTTGAAGGTCAGTGTGTGAAGTGGCAAAGTAACATGAGATGTGTCTCGTACAGGCAGGGGTACATTTACATGTAGCTTTGAGATGTCCCCTTCATTTGTGGTTAAACAGTTATGTGTGAGCTAAGTAATGCTGTGTTCTTGCATTGCACTCCTGACATCTGTCATTCCTACACTCAATAAAGTTCTGGTTGGCATTCTGGGTGAAATTCAAGGTCACACTTGGTCAGCACCACATGCAGTTAAAGTTAAGCGGTGTTTTTTATTTGTGAAAGATGCCAACTGCATGTATTCAGTGAGGTTTGTGTAGCTCAAAGTGTGATTAGAACATTGAAGTGTCATTTCTGGCTGACTTGGTTAGTTATTTTATATATATTTTTATACATCATTATTTTGTTTACAAAGTCTAGTGTGTTTCTCTCTTGCTCATACTAATTTAGTGAAATTGAATTAGGTCAAAAGTCAATGTCATGTTGCATCTCTAATATGGGTAACATTATTTTCTACTAATTGACCTACAAGGAGCTACCACTTTAAAGAGAGCTTGTATGAAATTTTCCACAGGGAAACTCGTATTTCCCATTTGTCCCATGGCATGCATATGCAGCTTAAGTCTGTTATCAGCAGATGAGTCATTGTAATCCATTCATTTTGATATGTTGTTTATATTCAGTCCTGCATAAATGGTTTATCCTAAAGTAAGGTAACTTAAAATTTTATTTTTTTTCCTTTTTATTCTGACCTTCTGTTTAGCAGTATGCCTACATCTCACTGTTGTAATGAAGATGTTTACATAAAAACCTTATTTTATTTGTGCTATGCCCACAGAAAAAATGTACACTTAAGGAAATTATCTTTGATCCTAATATATTTATTTTGTATTAAAGAAGGTTGCTGAGAAACAAAATAAATATGTTCCAATGAACAACAAATGCACAATTTGCCTAAATGTTTGAGGGCACCTGACCATCACATCTATAGGAGCTTGTAGGATAGGACATCCTGTTCCAAAACAATGGCCGTTTTTATGGAGTTGTAGTACTATTTCAATTTGTGGCTATAACAGCCGCCACTCTTCTGGAAACACTTTCTACAGGAATTTGGATTGTGTCTGTGGGTATTTGACTATTCAGCTGAATGAGTATTTGTGAGGTCAGGTACTGGTATTGAACATGAAAATGTGCTTACAGTTGGTTTTCCATTTCTTGTCAAAAGATGTTCAGTAGGGTTGAGGTCAGGGCTCTGTACATGCCACTCAAGTTACTTCACACCAAAGTTATCAAACCATGTCTTTATGTACTGTACTTGGCTATATACACAGGGGCACAGTATTGCTGGAACAGAAAAGGCCTTCTTATTATGTTAAATATCTGAGGATTTAGGAAGCCATTTTGTAAAAGTAACAGTTAAAAAGTTAAATACAATTATACTAAAAATTAAGGGCTGAATATTTTTTCCTAAAAAGCTGTTTTCTGAAAACGCACAAAATGGTGGTTTCATGCATACATCAATGTAAAAGCTCTGTTGCTGCTTACTGTTTCTGGGCGCTGCATGGGGCCATGTTGATGGCCAGTATGAATTTATGGCTAGCTGGCTGCCAGGCTATCTTCACGCAGTCGCGGCAGTGACAGTGCAGCACAATCTGGTTTGTACCTCTTGTCATTGTAAGTGGTAGTCCTCCCAGGTGATTGTTGCCATAGGCACATCAGCTACACGAGCATGTTCAGCCAATGATGACTTGGGGATGCAGGTACGTCACTTTAATTTTTTTGTCCTTTATCTTCAGATAGCTTGCATCAAGATTAGAGTCGCAGAATCTGATTCAGCAATAATACGCAAAATGTCATCCACAGACTATTTTAGATCTTTAGATAACCTTAGATCTTCTAATGAGTGTCTGCTTATAATTTCAAGAGCTAAACTTAAAAGAATTGGTTTTATGCATCTACAATTTGGAATAGTTTAATGATAGAAATTTGCCAGGCTGTTACAGTGGACCATCTTTTAAAAAAAACTGCTAAAAACCATTATTTTAACATTGTTTTCTCATAGCTATGTTTTAGTGCATCCCTGCTGTTCTTTTTCTGTTTTTTTTTTTTTTTTTTTATGATTGCGATCTGCGCCACCACAATCTGATCAAGTCACCATACAATCCCAATGTTGATGGATTGAATGTAGTAAGTACTCCAGATGTCCACTTGACCATCATCAAATTCTTTCACGTGAAAACTGAGGACTGATTTAGATTATTTATGTTGGATAGAATGCCCAGTGGGGGATGAGCGGTCAGTTTGCTTTGGAACCCCTACAATTTTTTTTTTTTTGTTTGTTTTCTCCAGACCATCTGGAGTTCATATTTTAGTTTTTTTTTCTGTCTTCTAGGCCATTTGACTTTACTTTAGGCAGTACTAAGTAACAAAGAATATTCTTATTTCATATAAACATTTCTTTCTTCATCTTGTAAAGCACTTTGAGCTACACCATTTGTTTGAAAATGTGCTATAGAAATGTTTTTTCTTTGCACATTCACTTTGGTTAAGGAAAGATGGTGGAGAAATTCTCACTATGCTGCGAATTAACACAAATTTTATTTAATAGGTCATTCTCTTAGTAAGTGCATTTCAGATATATATTTATAACTTAAGCAAAATAAAATGTAATACATTCTTGCCTAATTATTTGAGGAAAGCTAAGTCTTTATAATGAAAAAATGAGTTAATATTGAATGGGAACAGGTTAATAATAGAGGTTGAGAACACAGTATATGCAGGATTGGACTGGTGTAGAATCATATTAAAGATACAAGGAGAGCGAATTAAAATATCAATGTTAAAATACCCATAAAAGTTTAAATTGGTGAAATGAAAGACACCACTCCTTGAGTTTTTCCAGAAAATAGGAGCAACAAAGCTGGATGAAGTTATGTGTAGAATTTCCTAATACTAATATAGAAAAGTAAGGTGCCTTATATCTGGCAGGTTGATATGAGGTATATATAATTTGCATCAGTGATTTTCAGTAATAGATAAGAGATTTTCTTGTGGAATCGTTTCAGCCCTAGTAAGATGCATTTAAGAGGCAATTACTCACACCCCGCCGCCACGCCTCCTTAATAATGCCTGATTTTCCTCATCTTACACCCTCGTCCATGCTGGAAAAAATATTGCTCAATTTCAAGGACTTAGACACCATCTCTGCAATATATAAAATTATTTTACAGCCCCTCACTTCTAGATCTAGAGACTTCACTCGAGTTCCATATGCGCAAAGCATACAATTATTCAACTCAAAATTATATATCAAACACATCTGTCTCGCCTAAAACTGTCCAAAATGTTTCCAGGGCAAGATTCAACTTGCGAGTGTTGCAATCAAGTTCCGGCCTCAGTGGGTCACATGTTTTGGGCCTGCACCAAGTTAAGATCATTTTGAATCAAAATTTTTAAGTGCCTTTCAGATAGCCTTGGTGTCACAATCCCTCCTAATCCATTAACAGCTGTGTTTGGTGTTCTTCCAGATGGGTTTAAAGTGGAGAAGGACAAGCAAACTGTGATTGCGTTCACTACACTTCTGGCATGCAGACTTATTTTGCTAAACTGGAAGAATTCTAATTCTCCTCTAAGTCAGTGGTAAACCGATGTTTTATACTATTTGAAACTGGAAAAAATCAAATATTCAGTTAGAGGATCTGTACAGATTTTTTTCAAAACCTGGCAGGATCTAATCAATGATATTTTAGAATAAGCTCTTAAAGCACAGAGGAAGCAATTATCTCATTTCTCTTTCTTCTCCATTCATCTCTATTGGTCTGTTAAACTCATCAATTTAGTTATGTTTACAAGCCTTAAGTTTTACCCTGTTGGACATGCTCTTTCTCTCAGGGGTGAGGATAGACTTGTTTTTCAATCTCAATCCTATTTTTCTATAAAAATTGATCAATTTGAATGGAATGTTTACAATAAAATTATTTAAAAAAATTAATTCCTGAGAAATCTTTTTTTTTTTTTCAATCAAATAAGGGCTTTTTTGCAAAAATTACAAAATAAATCTTACTTTAAGTGACAACGATTCATTAGTCACAGAATCAAAACACAGTACAGGTTTAATTGTTATTAAAAAAAGGTTTCCTTTTTTTATTAACCTCCTTAGCGTTGCATTTTATTCCAAAAAACGTAATAAGTGATGCATTTTTTTTAGCATGAAAAATTACATTTCTATTATACCTCAAAAGTATAATGATGATACAAATAATAGTAGTGATGAATAAAAATAGAATAATATTAATGATGAGTAAAAATAATATGAAATGAGCAATAACAACAAAAATAATACTATTAATACCACTACAAATGATGCCAAAACAGCATATAATCTGACAATGAGTCCTTTGTGTGGTAAATCTTTTTAAGACACAGCCCAATGTCACAGTCGGGACAATAATAGTATGTTTCTTTTTGGATTTTATTTCCAGATTTATCTATTTTTTGAAGAGCTGGATTCTTTTTTTTTTATTTTTGGTGAAATCTAATCAATCAACAATCAATCAATCAATCAACATTTATTTATATAGCACATATTCATACAAAAAAATGTAGCTCAAAGTGCTTTACAAAATGAATAGAAAAATAGAAGACACAATAAAAAATAAACATAAGTCAACATTAATTAACATAGAATAAGTAAGGTCCGATGGCCAGGGTGGACAGAAAAAAAAAAACTCCAAAGCTGGAGAAAAAATAAAATCTGTAGGGTTCCAGACCATGAGGCCGCCCAGTCCCCTCTGGGCAATCTACCTAACATAAGTCAAACAGTCCTCTTTGTATTTAGAGTTTTCATGGAAGGACCTGATGATGATGGTCACGTAGACTTCTGGCTTTCAGTCCATCAATGTTGGTGCATCATGATGCTTTGAGTAGGTGGTGGTGGCAAGGCCGCCACCACAAAGAAACCGGAAAAAGAAACAGAAGAGAGAGTTGGGGTCAGTATGGATTTTAGAGCCACCATGAATAGTTATTATGATGAATTGAACATACAGAGTATCAGTATTAAGTTAAAGTGAAGTTATAAAAGGCCATGTTAAAGTAATGTGTTTTCAGCAGTGTTTTAAAGTGCTCTACTGTATTTGCCTGGCGAATTCCTATTGGCAGGCTATTCCAGATTTTAGGTGCATAACAGCAGAAGGCCGCCTCACCACTTCTTTTAAGTTTAGCTTTTGGAATTATAAGGAGACACTCATTTGAAGATCTAAGGTTACGATTTGGAATATAAGTGTCAGGCATTCCGATATATAAGATGGAGCGAGATTATTTAAGGCTTTATAAACCATAAGCAGTATTTTAAAGTCAATCCTGAATGACACAGGCAACCAGTGTAGTGACATCAAAACTGGAGAAATGTGTTCGGATTTTCTTTTCCCAGTTAGGATTCTAGCAGCTGCATTCTGCACTCGTTGCAGATGATTTATGTCTTTTTGGGTAGTCCTGAGAGGAGTGCGTTACAGTAATCTAGTCTACTGAAAACAAAAGCGTGAATTAATTTCTCAGCATCTTTCAATGATATAAGAGGTCTAACTTTAGCTATGTTTCTTAAGTGAAAAATGCTGTCCTAGTGGTCTGATGAATATGCGATTTAAAATTCAGATTACAGTCAACAGTTACCCCTAAATTTTTTTACTTCCGTCTTAACTTTTAATCCTAGTGCATCAAGTTTATTTCTGATAACCTCATTGAATCCATTATTGCCAATTACTAAAATTTCAGTTTTCTCTTTATTTAGTTTGAGAAAATTACTATTCATCCATTCAGAAATACCAGTAAGACATTGTGTTAGTGTATCGAAGAGTCGAGTCATCAGGTGCTATTGATAAGTACAGCTGTGTGTCATCAGCATAGCTGTGGTAGCTCACGTTGTAACCTGAGATAATCTGACCTAACGGAAGCATGTAGATTGAGAAAACAGCGGACCCAGGATAGAGCCTTGTGGAACACCATATCGGATATCATGTGTCTTTGAGATTTGATTACCACAACTCACAAAGAATTTTCTCCTGCCAGGTAGGATTCAAACCAATTTAAGACACTGCCAGAGAGGCCCACCCATTGACTAAGGCGATTTCTAAGAATATTGTGATCAATGGTGTCAAATGCAGCACTCAGATCTAAGAGGATGAGAACAGATAAATGGCCTCTGTCTGCATTTACCCAAGTCATTTACTACTTTAACAAGTGCAGTTTCTGTGCTGTGATTTGTTCTGAAGCCTGACTGAAATTTATCAAGAATAGCATGTTTATTGAGGTGGTCATTTAACTGCATAATGACTGCCTTCTCTAGAATTTTACTTAAGAAGGGCAGGTTAGATGGGTCTAAAATTTTCAAAGGCAGAGGGGTCAAGATTATTTTCTTGAGCAGGGGTTTAACTACAGCAGTCTTAAGACAGTCTGGAAAGACCCCGTATCTAATGACGAATTAACTATGTCCAGAATATTGTCAATTAGCACGCCTGATATTTCTTTGAAAAACCTGGTTGGTATTGGGTCAAGGACGCAGGTGGAGGGTTTCAGTTGAGAGATTATACTATGTAATTCAGGTAAATCTATCCTGGTGAAAGCATTTAATTTGTTTATAATGGAGTACCGGGCTTTGGAGGTTCTGCAGTGTTGGGGAGATATACTATGTTATCTCTAATATCATTAATTTTTTGATTGAAAAATACAGCAATGTTCTCACAGGTTTCACTGGAAGTATTCTGGGGGCATTCCTTTGTGTTACCTGGGTTTAACAGACGATCAATTGTTGAAAATAAGACTCTGGGATTACTAGCATTGTTATTTATAATATTAGAGAAATAGCAGCCTCTCAAGACGGACAGTGTTATTGTATTCTGTTATTTTAACCTTCAATATCTCATAATGGATAGTTAGTTTAGTTTTCCTCCATTTACGCTCAGCTCTACGACATGTTCTTTTTAAATCAGACACTCTTTGGGTCTTCCATGGAATAACAATACTAGAAGATTTTTTAACTGTCTTTTCAGGTGCAACTATGTCAACAGCAGCTCTTACTTTAGAATTAAAGTTTTCCACTTTACTATTTACATTATCCTCGCTATTATAGTTGGCACTATAAACGGACTGATTGCTTAGAATAGTTGTAAGTTTTAAAGCTGCTGATGAGTCAAAGAAGCGTTTTTTAACAAAATGCTTCTCATGAGTGTTTTCTATCTTTATTTCTATATTAAATAGTAGAAGGAAATGGTCTGATAGACCGATATCAATGACCTGCTTTATATCAACTTTAAGTCCTTTAGTAATCACTAAGTCTAACGTATGACCTGCTTTATGTGTAGGCTGATTACGAGCTGCCTCAAATCAAAAGAGTCCAGGAGGTTCATGAATTCCTTTACCTTTTGGTCACACTGATTGTCGACATGAAAGTTAAAGTCGCCGACTATTAAGAGTGTCATAGTTTGTAACTAAAATTGACATTAAGTCAGAGAATTCCTCAAGGAAAGACGCGTTATATTTAGGAGGTCTATACACGGATAATACTAGAACGTGAGAATCTCCATGAATAACAACGGCGAGATACTCAAAGGACTTAAATTTACCAAAACTAACATCTTTACATTTTAATCGCTCGAGTAAATGTTTGCCAATCCGCCCCCCTTTTTCCCCTGGCGGTCTGCACGAGTAAAACTGTAATCCGGAGGCGCAGATTCGATTAAAACTGCCGCCATTTGAGTTAAGCCATGTTTCATTTAGTGCAATAAAATCAATGTTTCTATCACTAATAAGATCGTTTATAAAAAATGTCTTGTTAGTTAAAGCTCTAACATTTAATAGTGCCATATTTAATGTTTCTGAAGGGCAGAGCTGAATTTTATGCGTGTTATTGGTAATCGGAACAAAAATTAAGTTATTTTTGTTAACGCCGCTCTGTGTGTACTTTTTATGTAATCTACAATCCGTTTTTATAGTCTTAATGCAGTGTTGATCTGAAGTAGTAATTTCAATTAAATTATTGGTGTTTATGCCGCACTGCCTAGATTTTTTACGTGCATTAAGATTTGTTATTAGATTATTAATGTTGTGCACTTTAACGGAAGACTCTGTTAAGCCATTCTGTATGTCCTATCAAAGCAGTAGCATTACGTAAGGGGTTAAATGTAGAAGTAGACAGTCAAGATAGACAATTACCTTAGCGATGTTTTCGGAGAGGACCCGGCGCCAAATCTATTCGGATGCAGTCCATCCCGCTTGAAGAAGCGGCCTTTCCCAAAAAGATCCCAGTTGTCTATAAACCCGATGTCTTGATTCTCGCAGAAGCCTCTCAGCCAGTTGTTTAAACCCAGCAGACGACTGTAGTATTCATTCGATCGTCTGACGAGAGGTAGTGGACCCGAGATGAAGATTTTTGCGGATGGGGTCCTCTCCTTCGTGTCTTCAACTAGTGCTGCGAAGTCAGCCTTGAGAACCTCTGACTCTCGGTGCCTTATGTCGTTTACACCGGCGTGTAGAATGATGGCTCCAATTGCCCTCTTGTGCTTCTGGTAGAAGGTCTGCGCCCGCCTCATCACATCTCGAACTCGAGCACCGGGAAAACAAGAAACAAAGGATTTTTGATTAGGGCACGTGATATTCAGGTTTCGTACAATGAATCACCTACCACGATTACATCACCCGGGGTTGAAGGCAGACTGGGGACGCGGAGAGGGTCGAATCGGTTCTGGATTTGAATGCTCGCCTGTGCCGATGGAGGTGTTCTAGCCTTGAACCCCGCCTGCAAAGCTGAAACCCGTCGAGGTCTTCATCAGCGTTGTCGTTGCTCCTACGAGGCGCTGGGGTGAAGCTTACTTGCCCTTGGACTTGAGCGGCACGAGGTGGGGTTGATGTTACGCCGACTTCAGTTGTTGGGTGTGGTTTGTCCAGCAGCCGAGTCTTCAAGTCTCTGAGGTACCTTCGTCTGGACAGGAGTTTCTGAATCTGTTTGTCGAGTGCCTGGAGTAGTTCGACGACGACGGCAACGCGGTTCATCTCACTGTCGGCCATTGTCTGCTTCTACTTCTGCTTCCGCTTCGTCACCTAGGAAAGAAAGTGAGAAAGTTCAGTTAGTTACACAGTAAGTATAATCAATAAAATGTCTACCAATAAGTTGCTTTGGATTTATCCGCGATGTGCTGATTCTCTTAAATGGTAGTGTGGATGTGCAGCATTGATTTAGTTTTATCAGCTCTTTGTTTGTATAACACAGATGCATGTCAAATGCATTGTTTGACCTGATGACAAAATATCTTTTTGTAATATTTCTTTTGTTGTCTCCACACATAATGGGATAGAAAGTCAAATCTTGATCCACATGATCCAAGCCACCCATCATGCTGTTGTAGTCAACCACAGTACAAGGCTTTGTAACCTGCTTGTTGCCTTTTGCCTTTACAGTGACTGTAGCTGCATTATGTACAGTGCTTAGAAGATAAATATCTTTCTTGTCTTTACATTTCAGCGCAGGCACTTTACCCTTTTGCGAAACTGCTAGCGCACCTTGCTGTAATTTGCCTCAGCCAAAGTCTTCTGTCATACCATGACAGGACGCAGTGTTCCATATGTGTTAGTCTTTCTTTGCAGCAAGATGTCAAATAGCTCTGGCGAAATATAAAAATGGGCCGTGGTTACACAGTAACCTCAATCCAGCAGAGCATCTATCAAAGTTGGCACTGATGACGTTAAAATGACGTACTGATTGTATTTTGGATTAAACATTGTCCATTTCCCTGCATATAGAACCAAATTCCAAATGTACCCCATTTTAGGTTCCCAAAGCTTGTAAATCTTTATGCCAGGTCTTGCTCTTTTTAACGCACTGTACTATATCAGTGACAGTCTGGTCTTATAAGCCATGAGATTTTCATTGATGCTGACATCATGGTCCGAAATGTAAACATTTTACTACATTCGCCTGGTATATCGCCCAAGTTCTCTTCATTTTGGGTGCTCAATGGATATTCTCATCAAAGTCTTCATTGTTGTTAAAGCGAAGATATTTCATAATTGGTAAAAACCTTCACTCAGACAATTTCTCCAAAGAATGGCAGCACTGACAGCATTTTACAGCCCGAGTGATTCTCGGTCCTCACGCTTATGCAAGACACAACTGTACAGTTGCCTGAGTGACACTCAGGACTAACTCTTTTAGCACAGTTTTCGCAGGCTGAGTAATGCTTGCGTCTAATGCTGAGGAGGTTGCACAAATTGTTAAATATTGAACCATTCAAAAGAAAAATTATTCCTATATAATGGTGCTTGAATGTTTTGGACCGAGATTAAGTTTGCTGAAGTCTAAATATAGCTGACTACCCATTGTAAACACTCACATGCATTGAATTTTGGGATTAAGTTAATCTATATTTTAGTAAAGGTATTTCATGTAAAAAAAATATACAATTTTAATGCAGAATTTGTTTCAAACAGTAATTTGTAATATCCCCTTGAACATGAAGACAGTACAACAGCTGTCAACCTCACAGTACTGATGTAGAAGGTGGAGCTATCATATATGTGCAATTAAAAAATTGCAATGGCCAGAGATGAACTCTCCAGGCTAAAGTCAAAGTGAATTTAAAAGAGGGATTGTGGTCAGAAGAGGTTGAACTGATGAGGGATTAAGTTTGAAGGAATGTGGGAAAGAGGACGATTTTCAGCAAGCCGCCAGCACTGGGGCTGAAAACAGCACTGAAGTAAAAATTATAAATTTAGTAAAGAGGTCTTTAGGTGTGGCCCTACAAGCCTATAATGCAGCGCAGTGGCTTAATTAAAAACCAATCCTTCCCAATGATGGCATTTTCAGACTTGCAATTGCTTTAATTCAGCCATGTTTTATCATTGAGTGTGTATACATGCACACATGTAGCTGATTTAAGGCAAATCTGGTTGAGGCAGAAACCAGGTTTCTTTAAAATCTGTTTGCATGGGCAAGTAATTTTCTGGAGTTCTCCTTTATTAAAATGCCCTTATGTCATTAAACTATACCAAAAAAAAAAAGTTAAACGTCATCCGCCACCGTGAATCTGAAAATAAGCATGATGCCTGTGATAGTTTACTTGTGTTTTATAAGTATGTTTGAGCATCAATTTTGACTATAGGTTTGTGTTATTGGAATGCTTTTAGCACACTCATTTCTGTGAGGGTGAGATTGTGAGATTATGACCTGCAAGGAGCTGGTATATTTGCTTCTTGACTTGCAACACTCAGTGCTGCTAGAAGTATAATTCTTCTTGGGTTATGCATTACTTTAAAAAGTAATTAGATGACATAGTGCATGTTAATTTTTTATATTACCCTACAGCTCTCAAGATTGTGTTGATGAGTTTAGCACTGCACTTTCAACTCTTCAACAGAAATGTTGCAATTTCTGAAACATTGAGACAGGTTAGATGATGTCATCATTCCTTTTTCCTGGCTCAAATATACATTTCTCTAAAAATAAACAAAACGTACAAGTTCAAGCAACTGGTCTCGAAGTTAAAATTGAAACAGTAAACTAATTCCTAGTTAAAGTCACATAGAACGTTTCTCTATTTTAAGATGGAAGAGTTCACAGATTCTTATCAATGGGAAATTTTGAAATCCTAAAATTTCATACAGATATTGCAACAAAAATTGATCTGTATTAACATATTTCTTCATAGAATAAGTGTGCCATATCTCAACAATTAGTCCACTACAGGGTTGTTTCATACCAGCAGACAGACCTGGGCCTTTGCAGTAGTTGCGCCTTAAAATGCACTGAACTGCTGTCTGACCGCAGTTCACTCGGAGAAGACGAGTGAATTGCAGTTCAAAAACCCCAGGCTAGTGAAAAAAATGTAATGTTTTGCTGTGTGTAATGGTAAACAGAAATTTTTTTCAAGTACTTGTATGAAAAATAATTTTGAAGGTATTGATGAATACATAATTACATGTATGTAAATTGTTTACTTGTTACTTTAGTGATACAGTGGAACCTCGGTTCACGACCATAATTCGTTCCAAAACTCTGGTCGTAAACCAAGTTGGTCGTGAACCGAAGCAATTTCCCCCATAGGATTGTATGTAAATACAATTAATCTGTTCCAGACCGTACGAACTGTATGTAAATTTGTAAATATATGTAAAGATTAAGCACAAATATAGTTAATTACATCATAGAATGCACAGTGTAATAGTAAACTAATGTAAAAACATTGAATAACACTGGCACAACACACTCAGGCTCCCTGCTCAGCTACACGAGCAAGCTCGCTCACGCTCTCTCTCTCTGTAGCACACTCCCCCTCTGTCAGCAGCACGCGCTCCGCTCGCTCTCTTTCTCTCTCTCTCTCTCTCTCTCTGAACAGAGGAGAACATTAGAACAAATCCAAAATTTATTTAAAAACCAACCACAAGCAACCAAAAAAGTAACAAGATCACGCTATTTTAGCCTTACAGCCCGATCGCTGTAAACACTTTTTTTAAAATGAGTTTTAAGCACAGCGGAAAAAAAGGAACATTTGAGAAAAGCGAAAAGTAACATTGCAACAAATCACGCTATGAACAACTCCATCTGTAAACACTTTAATGAGTTTTAAGCACAGGGAAAAAAGCGAAAATTTGATAAAAGAGAAAAGTAACATTGCAACAATTCACGCTACGAACTGAAAAATTAACTTTTGAAAAATCCGTAATACAAAAACCACCAAGAAAACTAACCTTGCATGAGTCGAGTTCTGGCATGAAGTGAGGTGGAAGAGTCTGGCTCCACAATGGAGGGATGTTTTCCTTCAGGTGTTTTCTCTCTTGTGATTTCTTGGGTTTCTGGTGTTTTTAGCTGTTTAGCTGGTGGGAGCGAAAGCCTCATACAGCCATTCCAAAAACAAAGTCTTTGTGACCCAACCCTTCGTATTTGCCCTTCACATTAGTGGCAGTCTGGCTTTGTTTACATTGTGCTGCTTGAAAGCACGAAGGTTCTCAAATTGGTAAATGAGTAAACTGGTAAACAGTTTTTCCACCTCTTCCAGCACTTGAAGCCTCTGCCTGGTTAACGCTGTAACTCCTTTTGCAATATCAGCTGCTTTAATAGATTCTTGCTGCTTTAGAATAGTCGAAATCGTAGATTTTGACTTCTTGTACTCGGCGGCACGATCAGTAACACGAACGCCACGCTCAAACTTTTCAATAATTTCTTTCATTACTTCGATTTCAATTTTCTTCAAAACTTTCTTCTCAGCACTCTTCACTTGCTTAGAAGCCATAGTTAACTGCAGAAGCACACAAAATACTGTAGAGCACAAAGAGAGCGCAAGTAAAGCACGCACGTCTGACTGAGAACAATGAACAGGGAAAATGAACCAGGCAGGCACACTCTCTCTCTCTCTCTCTCTCTCTCTCTCTCTCTCTCTCTCTCTCTCTCTCTCTCAGCTGTACCCCCGTCCGTAGCAGGCAAGCAAGTGCAGCAACCTCCACCTCAGCAGCAGGTAGGCAAGCACATGGCTAGCTCTCTCTCTCTCTCTCTCTCAGCAGCAGGCAGGCACGTCTGACTGAGAACAATGCAACACGTGTGGAAATCATCGGCACACACAAACCAAAAGGGAAACTGGGTTGTTCGTATACCGAGTGTGTGGTCGTGAACCGAGGCAAACGTTTGGCGAACTTTTTGGTCGTGAACCGAGTTGTACATGAGCCGAGACGTTCATGAACCGAGCTTCCTCTGTATATAGTGTTTGTTTTATATGCTATATATACTTGTGCAAAGATTTTTGGCAGTTGTGAATTCTGTAAACTAAGAATGCTTACACATTATAGGAGTGTTAAGTTTATCAATTAACAATGCAAAGTGAGTTAACAGAAGAGAAATCTAAATCAAGTCAATATTTGGTGTGATCTCCCTTTGCCTTCAATACAGCATCAGTTCTTTTATATACACTTGCGCAAGGAACTCTGCAGGTAGGTTGTTTCAAACATCTTGGAGAACTAACCACGGATCTTCTTTGGATGTAGGCAGCCTCAAATCCTTTCTCTTCATGTAATCCCTGACACACACTGATGTAGGCTTTGTGTGGTCCTACCATCACTTTCAGGACTCCTTGTTCTTCTTTACACTGAAGATAAGTCTTAATGACTTTGGGAGACCTTGCTTATGTGGCATAACTACCTTGTGTCTTGTTGCTGAGCTCAGTCTTGCTGTGACATGAAACTGTCTTCCATAACCTCAACTTGGTAATAGAGTTTAGCTGTTCCTCACCCAGTTTTAAGCTTCCTCCATAGCTGTTTCTGTTGCAGTTTGTGACTGTGTTTCAACCTACATATAATCGTTGGCACCTGTATGGTATAATTGATTAATCATACACCTGACTATAATCTGACAAAATCCCCGACTTTGTGCAAATGTACCTATAAGAACTGATGCTGGTTTGAAGGCAGAGAGTAGTCACAGCAAATATTGATTGGATGTAGATTTTTCTTCTGTTTGCTCACTTTGCATTTTGTAAATTGATAAAAATAAATTCGAATTGATTTTTGTGAAAGCTTTTTTCACACCTGCCTAAAACTTTACATAGTCCCCTGTGTGTGTGTCTATATACACTAGCCATGTGCGCCTAACTACTTTGCGCGTGTTAAAGTTGTCTGTGAAGGGCTCCCTATTTAAACGCTGCTGCTAGTCGTGAACTGGGCCCTTGGTCGCACAGCATTTATGATTTTTTATAAGGGAAACAAAATTACAAAAGAAAACTCTTGGATATTGATTTGATAGGAACGGCCTACTCAGAATCACTGTCTGAATAGTAATTATGTGGTGGTGTAGGAGCATTTCTGCTTCTGTCCATTCACAGTCCGTCTCGTTTTCACAATGCTGTCGTTTCCTCTCACGATCTCTTCTCAACCTTTCTCCAATCTCGTAGGTTGCTTTGTGGCAATCCAAAGAGTAAGGCAATATACACGGAGCAATGGTTATAAAAGGGGGACACATAGGTATCCAGGATCTTTAAAGCATAAATAGGAATCACTTCACTGACATGTGAGCAAGCCACGGTACAACTGTGAGACGCGCAGCACTTGCCGGCTACAATGTTACAATATTAATTTCCGGAACGTGCTGTTACGTTGTCATTCATTTTACCCACTGTCTTTCTTTCATTCATATGTTACGTAGGCACATACCTTTTATCTTCGGCAATCTCATTCTCTAACCAGGCCTCAGGGGCTAACCAGCGTAACACTGTCTACCAACCTTTTCATTATTCCGGCACATTGTTGACATCCGTGAGTAACAACAACATACTAAACTGGAAGGTGGTCTACGCATGCGTGGAATTCGCAGACAAACAAAGGTCGAGATCTAAATGAAGATCTCTTTAGTTAATTTAAAGCACAACAATTTGTTTTGTTTGATTGTCTGTGTTTTGACGTGTGACTGGAGTACTACAGTCTTCAGTAGTACAAGCCTGGAGGAGATTCTTAATGCAATGCCTAATTTTTAACTGTCTCTCTACTGCCATCTAGTGCTTAAAATAGTAGGATGTTAACTAATATGTAGTTAAAATATTTTTTATATAAATTAATAAAAGGCAAAGCCCTCACTCACTCACTCACTCACTCATCACTAATTCTCCAACTTCCCGTGCAGATAGAAGGCTGAAATTTGGCAGGCTCATTCCTTACAGCTTACTTACAAAAGTTAGGCAGGCTTCATTTCGAAATTCTACGCGTAACAGTCATAACTGGAACCTACTTTCATATACTGTATACGGCCATAGCGGGCAGCACGGTCGTTGTGTGAGGCATTTGCGTCTTGCATCATCATGCCTCCCACGTAATTGAGTGCCTGCCCATATAAGGTAAATATTCGCGGGTGAAGGACTGTGCTTAGCATATTCATAAGTGCAGCTGCTGCGGAAATCAGCACGCCTCCCATGTAATTGACTGCCTGCCCATATAAGGCCGTTCTTCGCTGCGGTGTGTTCATTCCTTTCCTTGCGGTGTGTTCATTCCTTTCCTTGCGGTGTGTTCATTCCTTTCCTTGCGGTGTGTTCATTCCTTTCCTTGCTTTGCCAAGGAAGCAGCCTTTTTTTTTACAGCTTTTCCACTGTTTGATAAACGAACAACATATAAGGCACTCCTTTTTCCTTGCTTCGCCAAGGAAGCAGCCTTTTTATTTAATTCATGGGTTCTCCGCAGTTTTATTGTTAATTTATTACAATTGTTATAGTTATTGTGTACGTATTTTACACTTAGTTTACTGTTCAGGTGCCCCTTAGTTTACTGTTCAGGTACCCATTTTGTTTATTTAATCCGCAGCTTCTCTGCTGTTTTGTTCGTTTATTACGATTATAGTTATTTGATTCCCTTTCTTTGCCTGACTGCCTGCCCATATAAGGCGCTCCGCTGTTTTTTTGTAAAGCAGCTTTTACACAGCTTCTTCGCTGTGTTATAAACGAACGATATATAACGCCACCCAAGGAAGCAGCCTTTTTATTTAATCCACGGGTTCTCCGCTGTTTTATTGTTCATTTGTTACGAGTTGTTATTGTGTAGGTATTTTACACTTAGTTTACTGTTCAGGTACCCATTTTGTTTATTTAATACGCGGCTTCTCTGCTGTTGTTTTGTTCGTTTATTACGATTATAGTTATTTGATTTCCTTTCTTTGCCTGACTGCCTGCCCATATAAGGCGCTCCGCTGTTTTTTTGTGAAGCAGCCTTTACACAGCTTCTTCGCTGTGTTATAAACGAACAACATATAACGCCGTCCTTTCTCCTTGCTTCACTGTTCTTTACTGTTTTATTGTTCTTTTCTTACGATTGTTATAGTTATTGTGTAGCTATTTTAGACTTAGTTTACTGTTCAGGTACCCATGTCCTTTATTTAATCCAAGGGTTCTCCGCTATTTTTTTGTTCCTTTAATACGATTATATTTATTTATTGATTCCCTTCTTTGGCTGGCTGCCTGCCCATATAAGGCGCTCTGCTGTTTTTTTGTGAAGCAGCCTTTACACAGCTTCTCCGTTGTTTTATAAACGAACACCATATACGGCCGTTGTTTTTCCTTGCATCGCCAACGAAGCAGCCTTTTTATTTAATCCACTGGTTCTCCGCTGTTTTATTGTTCGTTTATTATGATTGTTATAGTTATTGTGTAGGTATTTTATGCTTTGTTTACTGATCAAGTACCCATTCCCTTTATTCTTCCAACTGTACCCCTATTAACATGTCTTTCGAGGTGATCACCATCGATCAAAGAAATATCACTTACCGAGTGGTGTCCATGCCCGGAGATGGCGCCTGCCTTTTCAATTCTCTGTGTTACTTATTGCACGGACATATCAGGCTCACTTTTGATATCCGTAGGGACATTGTGTCTTATGTATTAAATGACTGGGACAGGTTTAAAGTGTGGACTGATGATGATACAAGAGATAATTATAGTACACAGGAGCACTAGAAGACTGAAATGCTTAAGCCCTTCAACTATGGTTCTGCATGTGAGTTGATGGGTGCCACTGAATTGTTCGTTTGTCGCTTTCAAGTGTACCGAAATGGCCAAATATTTTACACCTTTGTAGAACCATCAATGCCTCTTAAACATCTTAGATTTACAGGTGACGATTTGAGTAGTGGACACTTTGATGTTTATGAATATTTCAACTCTCAAAAGCTGGATGCAAAGTTATTGATGAAGCCGGTTGTATGCTTACATTGATGGACACATACCGAATGTCAGTTCAACATAAATCCAGCTCGAACCGATTATGACAGCAGCAATCCAAGCTGTGAGAACACAGTAAAAAGGAGGAGTATCAGACGTCGTGGTATATTTTCTGATGCAGCTAGACAGAAGCAACTTACAAAGAGATTCTTAACAAATAATTTTTTGTATATTTTCCTTCAGTTTAAAAATGTTTACTGTTTTCTTAATAAAAATATTGAGGCAGTATTTCGCTGCTGCGAAGCAAGGGTATTTTGCTATATCTATCTATCTATCTCTATCTCTATCTATGTATATATGTGTGTATATATGTGTATATATGTGTATATGTGTATATATGTGTATATATATATATATGTATATATATATATGTATATATAATATGTATATATATATAATATATATATAATATGTATATGTTTTACTACTTAATAACTTATTTTATAAATACTACATTTTATGTTTTTCCCTTACACTCAGTGAGCAGAGCCACTGGGTAATCTGCTAGGTGTGTGTGTGTGTGTGTATATGTGTGTATATGTGTATTGTATGTAAGCAGAATACCTGCACTTTGCAGCGGAGAAGTAGTGTGTTAAAGAAGTTATGAAAAAGAAAAGGAAACATTTTAAAAATAACGTAAGGTGATTGTTAATGTAATTGTTTTGTCATTGATATGAGTATTGTCATATCTATATCTATATCTATCTATCTATATCTATCTATATATATATATCTATATATATCTATATATATATATAAAATATAGCAAAATACCCGCGCTTGGCAGTGGAGAAGTAAAAAGAAAAGGAAACATTTTAATAATAACGTAACATGATTGACAATTTAATTGTTTTGTCATTGTCATGAGTGTTGCTGGCATATATATATACACACAGTAATCCCTCGCTATGTCGCGCTTCGACTTTCGCGGCTTCACTCTATCATGGATTTTAAATGTAAGCATATCTAAATATATATCACAGATTTTTCGCTGGTTCGTGGCTTTCTGCGGACAACGTGTCTTTTAATTTATGGTACATGCTTCCTCAGTTTGTTTGCCCAGTTGATTTCATACAAGGGATGCTATTGGCGGATGGCTTAGAAGCTACCCAATCAGAGCATGTATTACATATTAACTAAAACTCCTCAATGATATAAGATATGCTTCCCGCGCGGTGCTTGATTGTTTGCTTCTCTCTATCTCTCTCACTCTCTCTGCCTGACGGAGTGGTGTGAGCAGAGGGGCTGTTTTTGCACAGAGGCTGTTTGCCTAGAAGATACGGACGCTCCTCTACAAAATGCCGCTTTATCGCGGTGCTTCTGCATACTTAAAAGCACATATTGATTTTTTGATTGTTTGCTTTTCTTCTCGAGCGCTCTCTCTGACATTCTCTGCTCCTGACGGCGCTCCTTTGAAGATAACATCTGTTTGCATTCTTTTAATTGTGAGAAAGAACTGCCATCTCAGTCTTGTCATGGAGCACAGTTTAAACTTTTGACTAAAGGGTGTTATTTCATGTCTAGAGGGCTCTAATAATGTTAACAGTGTGGGAGAGTTTATAAGGGCTTAAAATATAAAAAATAACCATACAAACATATGGTTTCTACTTCGTGGATTTTCACCTATCGCGGGGGGGTCTGGAACACAACCCCCGCGATCGAGGAGGGATTACTGTACACACACACACGCATATATATACATATATACACACATATACAGTGGTGTGAAAAACTATTTGCCCCCTTCCTGATTTCTTATTCTTTTGCATGTTTGTCACACAAAATGTTTCTGATCATCAAACACATTTAACCATTAGTCAAATATAACACAAGTAAACACGAAATGCAGTTTTTAAATGATGGTTTTTATTATTTAGGGAGAAAAAAAAATCCAAACCTACATGGCCCTGTGTGAAAAAGTAATTACCCCCGGAACCTAATAACTGGTTGGGCCACCCTTAGCAGCAATAACTGCAATCAAGCATTTGCGATAACTTGCAATGAGTCTTTTACAGCGCTTTGGAGGAATTTTGGCCCACTCATCTTTGCAGAATTGTTGTAATTCAGCTTTATTTGAGGGTTTTCTAGCATGAACCGCCTTTTTAAGGTCATGCCATAGCATCTCAATTGGATTCAGGTCAGGACTTTGACTAGGCCACTCCAAAGTCTTCATTTTGTTTTTCTTCAGCCATTCAGAGGTGGATTTGCTGGTGTGTTTTGGGTCATTGTCCTGTTGCAGCACCCGAGATCGCTTCAGCTTGAGTTGACGAACATATGGCCAGACATTCTCCTTCAGGATTTTTTTGGTAGACAGTAGAATTCATGGTTCCATCTATCACAGCAAGCCTACAGGTCCTGAAGCACCAAAACAACCCCAGACCATCACACTACCACCACCATATTTTACTGTTGGTATGATGTTCTTTTTCTGAAATGCTGTGTTCCTTTTACACCAGATGTAACGGGACATTTGCCTTCCAAAAAGTTCAACTTTTGTCTCATTAGTCCACGAGGTATTTTCCCAAAAGTCTTGGCAATCATTGAGATGTTTCTTAGCAAAATTGAGACGAGCCCTAATGTTCTTTTTGCTCAACAGTGGTTTGCGTCTTGGAAATCTGCCATGCAGGCCGTTTTTGCCCAGTCACTTTCTTATGGTGGAGTCGTGAACACTGACCTTAATTGAGGCAAGTGAGGCCTGCAGTTCTTTAGACGTTGTCCTGGGGTCTTTTGTGACTTCTCGGATGAGTCGTCTCTGTGGTCTTGGGGTAATTTTGGTCGGCCGGCCACTCCTGGGAAGGTTCACCACTGTTCCATGTTTTTGCCATTTGTGGATAATAGCTCTCACTGTGGTTCGCTGGAGTCCTAAAGCTTTAGAAATGGCTTTATAACATTTACCAGACTGATAGATCTCAGTTACTTCTGTTCTCATTTGTTCCTGAATTTCTTTGGATCTTGGCATAATGTCTAGCTAGAGGTGCTTTTGGTCTACTTCTCTGTGTCAGGCAGCTCCTATTTTTAAGTAATTTCTTGATTGAAACAGGTGTGGCAGTAATCAGGCCTGGGGGTGGCTACGGAAATTGAACTCAGGTGTGATACACCACAGTTAGGTTAATTTTTAACAAGGGGGCAATTGCTTTTTCACACTGGGCCATGTAGGTTTGGATTTTTTTTCTCCCTAAATTATAAAAACCATCATTTTAAAAACTGCATTTTGTGTTTACTTGTGTTATATTTGACTAATGGTTAAATGTGTTTGATGATCAGAAACATTTTGTGTGACAAACATGCAAAAGAATAAGAAATCAGGAAGGGGTAAATAGTTTTTCACGCCACTGTACATATCTACATATATACTGTATATACACATATATATACAAATCTACATATATATCTACATATATATATATTAGGGGTGGGACTCGATTAAAAAAATTAATCCAATTAATTAGAGGCTGTGTAATAATTAATCTTGATTAATCGTATGTAATCGCACACGTAAATTTGCCCCAAATCGCAAATGTTTTTTTTTTTTTTATTTAAAATGGTTTTAGTGGGCGACAGAATCAAATAATAGACATGGACATGAATATTGTAAACTCAAGCTCTTTTAATTTCTGAAAAAAAAATGCTTTTAAACTGCATTTGAATTCAAAACAAACAAAAATATCATCCCTGGTTAAAATTGGGCAGACTTAAAAAATAAAGTGGTAGTTTAAGTACTTTAAGTACATTTTCAGAATAGTATTGTCTTTAAATAATATTAACCAAAATTTCAACATAAAGTGCAGTTTTTCTTCTTTAAAAAATAAGTCAGAAATATAAAAAGTAATTTAACCAACTTAATCTTTAAACTGAGCAGCCTTAGCCAAAATTATTTTGTACATTAGGCTAAAACAGTGTGATCATTGAACATTTTGTAATTAGAATTACTAATGGTCACAGAAGTCCAATGATCCCCAGTAAGAGGCACAAAGTCCGCTTTCTGTAATGCATCTAATTTTGCTTGCTTTTCAGTGTGCACAAAACCATGCTTTTATCAAGGCTTCGCTCGGGTAGTTTTTTAAAATGAAATTTTCCTCTGATCAGTTTTAGGAACGCGCTTCATTCCGACTACATTTTTGTAGCTGTGATGTGTGCATCAGTGTAATCGATGTACCAGGAAATCATGCATTGACAAAAGTTCCCCTTTACTTAGAATTGAAAGTGTGATTAAATGCGTTATTTTTTGTTATGGAGTACATGCATTGACGCTTCTCAGCTGTGCTTGTGCTAAGAAAAGGAAAGATTTTAAAGATAACATAACATGATTCTGCGTTAACCGCATATTTTTTCATACGTCCCAAACCAAGGAGATGCGAGGTTAAAATGAATCGGGAAGCGCGTGTACATACTCAGTACATCCCCTCTTGGGAATCGAACCTCGGATGTTTGCGCTAGAGGCAAAGCCTCTACAATTGCGCCATGGCGTGTGGCTTGTCTTTTTGAGAGTATGTAGATTGGGATATATATATAATATATATATATATATATTCGCAGCGGAGAAGTAGTGTGTTAAAGAAGTTATTAAAAAGAAAAGGGAACATTTTAAAAATAACGTAACATGATTGTCAATATACAGTAATTGTTTTGTGAGTGTTATTGAGTGTTGCTGTCATTATTTCTTTCAATAAGGGTTGTATTTGCACGATGTGTTCAAGTTACATTCCGTGTTTGTCAATCGTTGTAAAGATAAGAGGTTTCATTCATCGATTCGTTTCTTACTGCATCAATAAACGGCTAGTCTTCCTCTTTATCTGAGAAGTGCACTGCATGCACAGGTTTTTTTTTTACACTGTCTTCCTTTAGCGGGACATTGACTTTTTCCACCATGTGCTTTGTTTCCGCAGTAGCTGCACTTATGAATATGCTTGTATGTATCACACGCTGCCTATTTTTTTGCTGCCTTCTGAATTGTGTAATTCGGTTTTTGTTCAGCACTCTTTGGAGCTGTTGCTTTTTGTCTGTGCACTGTGTCAGTTCACGTGAGCCTCTTGGTGTTCTTACATCGAAGGTTCCCAGGTGTGCTGGTGCCATCTCGTGTGATGTCCATGGCTGTATTTAATGTTAGCTAAGACCCGGCACTTAAAAGTTTCTCTCGCAGTTTCGCTGAGTTTGTGCCAAACACCACCCTGACCATCTCAACTTCCTCTGCATAAGCACAGTCCTTCACCTGTGAATATTTAGCGGCAGTGTTTCTATTGCATTGCTGCTGACGGACGGCCTTATATGGGCAGGCACTAAATTACGTGGGAGGCGTAACTCTGCCCCCCACGGGCATCGAGCAGAAGTCTATTATAGTATATGGATGACAAAATAGGTTCTAGTTATGACCATTACGCGTAGAATTTCTGAATCTAGAATCTGCCCAACTTTTGTAAGTAAGCTGTAAGGAATGAGCCTGCCAAATTTCAGCCTTCTACCTACACGGGAAGTTGGAGAATTAGTGATGAGTCAGTCAGTGAGTCAGTCAGTCAGTGAGGGCTTTACCTTTTATTAGATTACTTCCAGTGTTGGGTTCCACTTCTGATAATTTTTTAAGCACACTTCTGATTTTAACTTCAGTCTTTTCCTGCATTCTTTTTTAAAGACAGGATGAAAGTTTCCAAACATTGGCAACTCTATTCAAAACAAATGCTTTCCTCTGTTGATTTAATATTAATAAGGAAGACCGATGGTCTTCGGTTAAAACCTTTAACGATGTATATCTTTAAAGAAAGTGCCAATGTGTCGGGGAAGGCACATTTAATTTGGTTATTCACAGAAACGTAATTTCTAAAATGCTCTGTAAACCCTTATTTCATTTAGAGAATGTGAGGTATTGTTCTCTGGGGGGAAAAAAGGTTAACAGACGTAGATTTTTCCACGGGTAACCTAGTTATTTTGTCATATACATCCTTAACTGGATTTTAGTTAAGGATTATATAGTTGCCACATGTCTGTTGCACTCTGTTCACCTTTACTTGTGTTAACTTCACAAACCTACTGATCCAGCAGCAACGTGTAGATCTGTCCACAAGGTAAATTTCCTGAAGTATATGCTTAGGTAATCTCATCATTCCTTTTCTTGGTTGAAGTAAATTGTAATGTTAATGTTCAATGCTGAGCTCAGTAGCACAGCCTGTGGAGCACTGTGGCGGATGTTTTAAAAGCATGGTGCATTACAAAGTCCAATGTACTTCTATAAAGTAACCTAATACAATAATTACTTTACTGAAGTAAAAAACCTGCGATATATTCCCAGCAGCACTAGGTATAAGGCAAGAAACCCAAGTGCCGGTCCTTTGAGGGACTCAATTCGCACGGCCAAGGAAAAATGCGTGCTGCCTGCAATCCAGTAACAGACACATAAATAGTCAGTTTTAACCCAGGTCTTTGCTTTAGATATGTTAATATGGTATGGTTGGCTGATGCATTGGCCTTGTGGCTTAGTTAGAAAATGTTAAAAAGGAATGAATGTTATTTACTTAACAACAGATGAAGGACTTATATTTATTAAACACCAGAAAATAATCCGGCTTTTTACTTGCTTTCAGATTCACAGCGGATGGTAATGATGTTGGTTAACTTTTTTGTTTATTTTTTCTTTCTACAGTTTAATAATGTGAAGCCTTTTGCCAAATGAGAACTCCAGAAGTATACTTGCACATGTAATTGTAGGTTCTTAAGAAACAGTATTTATTCCTTTACTGGGTTACTTACCTTATCCCGGTTTTGTGTATACATGTAAACACACTCCGTGAGCACAATATTATACTTCCAACAAAGGGAACTTGACAGCTGAAGACAAATCTGACCTTTACTGGTCTGGCAGATCTGAAGCCACACCAGAATCGGTAGACAACTTTCTGGGTGTCAGTAGCTTGTGGTCCAAGTACGCAAGTGTCACTTTCAACTATGAAGAGATACTACAAGCTGCAGGTTTGGCAGTTTGAATGACAGTAAGATGGCCATTGCTATAATTACAAAATAAGTAAAAGAGGCTAGCTTTGTCCAGTCTCAATGCACTCTGAAAGTAAGGCATAGAACAAATAACTGAAGATGTAAGTACTGTACAGCTGTTTAACTGTACTTGACATTTGTTCTGTGAGGCACCTATCACACAAGCTGTCAGCTCTGTGAGCACAGTCAGTTTCATTTTTGATAATATAGCCAATTTATATTTGAATAAACTTTCATTGCATACATTTTAGGAACCTCTGTTTTAGAGGCTGTATTTTATTTTTCTCTTCCACATTTAGGCAGTTTCGCAGACAAAAACAACACCTACATTTTTTTAAGTTTGGTTGTTTCCTTGTTTAAATAGGTAAAATGAAATGTTGTGCTTTGGGTGAATTTTAGGTGCTGACTTTTTTAATGCATATATGCTGTGTTATTGTGACAAGGCATTTTGCTTTTTATTTTTTTACCATTAAGAAAATTACAGCATTAATGTATGTCGCATTTTGCTAGTGCCTCATCTATTCTTACTTATCCTCCCATTACATTGCCATTTACTTGCAGAGGTACATTTTAATTAGAAAATTTTGATTAAATCAAGTTAGTTGTGTTCAGTGTATAATATTACAAAAATTTGAGTTAATTTTTGACATTTTAATTATTTTTAAATATACAGAACGTAATGTGAGGTTTGTATTGGGTTTGCAGGTGTTTAGCCTTTTTTTTTTAAAGAAATCTTTTAAGAAAGCTTGAAATCTTTAACTCAAAGTAAAAAGTTCAGTGCTTTCAAGGCAAAACCAGACTTTCATGTTCCCACTTTTACGTCATTATAGTATTAATTGAGACATACAGATACACAATTTTTGCATGCTTTGACAGCACAACGTTGTTACTGTCATTTGACTGTAGTTTAATACATCAGCAAACAAGGCCACGCCAAAGGAGCAGGAGCTTCACATTTGTCCTGAGATCATAAACATGGCAGCAGTTTGTCAATTTATTTTCTTACTGGTATATCTAGTTCAAGGTTGCTGGGATTCAGTTGCAATTCAAGATGCACGGGATGCAAGACAGGATATGACCTTGGACTGGTGCCAAATTTGCACACATCTTGACTATAGATAATTTCACAATAATGTTTGATTTGTTAGTGTTTCAAATCTGCCACATTGGCTTGGCATTTGTTAATGTTTTTAAGTATATGAGAAATAGCTCCAGTCATCTGACATGCAATATGTTAAAGGAAGCACACGATCTCAGAGTCGGACTACTAAATCTGTATGCTCAATTACCGAAAACACATCAGAAAACACTAAATTTGTATTGTTCGTTGAGTTTTTTGAAATTAAAGTAATGTTTATTAATACAATTTAGTTGTTCTACTAACACATACGACGCAAACATTTGAAAGGTACTGGAGCAACACTATTATACTCTAATAGAGGTGGGAGAAAAATTCTATTAATTTAAATCACGATTCTGAAATGTGGCGATTATAAAATTGCTAGGGTACTTAAATTAGAATGTCATGTTTTCTTATTTAAAAATCAACCTTGTCTGTTGTGAGAGATGGAAATCTGAGACGCTGCTTAGCTTGCAGCTGTGGTATTTAGATTTTTTATATCATCAATCCGAGATATCTTGTGTTTAGTCAACCTGAGAGGATTTGATTACAGGTATATTAAAAGCATGAGTAGGAGGCCAAGGGGTCAACAACAACAACATTTATTTATATTGCACATTTTTATACAAATGATGTAGCTCAAAGTGCTTTATATATTGAAGGAAGACAAAAAAGACAAAATAAATGGTAAAATTAGAATTAGGGAACACTAATTAACACAGAGTAAAAGTAAGGTCCGATGGCCAGGGAGGACAGAAAAAAAAACAAAAAAACTCCAGACGGACGGAAAAAAAAAAATTAAATCTGCAGGGGTTCCTAGGCCACAAGACCGCCCAGCCCCCTCTAGGCAGGAAGAGAAGGGAAAGGGAGTTAAAGGCACATCAACACCTAAGCAGACCTCAAGTTCACGTTATGGCCTGCCACAGATGGAGTTGGAAGAGACAGGTGAGGGGATGGATTAGCCAAGACCTTGTGCTGACTGCGAATGTGGAAGCTAAACTTGAGAAGTGAGGTGGAGAATGACAATTTGGAGCACGGAAAAGACAAACAAGCTGAAGGTGGTGTTTACTATGCATTTTTGTGGGGGGGGATAAGTGATTAAAGTAGGATGTACACAAGGGAATAGACCAGTTTAACATCAGAATGGACAATAGAATTGACAAACTGCTTCAGGATATAAAATATGAGGAGGAATTTTTAAGCAATATATTTGATGTAAATCTAAAAAAATCTATCAAGAATTGATGAAAAAATACTGGAAAATTTTAACAAAATTGAGAATAAAATAAAAGTACTTGGTGATCACCGAGAAGAAGTTAAACATTTAAGACTTGTATTTAAAAAGTTGAAAAATTGACACCCATTGCTGAGGAAAAAAGCAACTACTTTAAATAGGTGCGTTGGAAAATAGATATAGAAGGAACAACATCAGTATTAAAGTTCTCCCAGAAAACAGTAAGATTGTAAACCCAGTAATGTTCATAGCTGAATCTTCTTCTTTTGGCTACTCCCATTAGGGAGTCGCCACAGCAGATCAATAATTTTCCAAAATAATTGGAGAGGATTTTAAATCAGATACTGAGATCTCAGTAGCTTATCACATACATGGTTTGAATGCCTCAAAACCAAGAAGCCTGATTGTCTGGTTCGCCAAACTAGGGGTTAACGAAAGTTGGTGTTGATTCTCAGCAAGGTTATTATAGTTAACGAAAACTAAAATCAAAACTGAAGCTTTTATTAAAATGTTTTCGTAAACTGAAATAAAATAATTAAGAAAGCTAAAATGACAAACTAAAACTAAATGAAACTATTAAAGTAGCTGGAAAGACTAACTGAAATAAAATAATTTACTAAAATAATTTTAGTTTTCGTTTTTAAATGAATATTCTTGGTGTTAGTTTTTAACCCTTATAACTTTTAAATCTAAAACTGAAAGTCATCCACCACAAGCCGCACACACACACATTCATCCAGTGAACAGGGCTGGTGATGGAGGTCGGCTGTTCACACAGCATTTGCGGTGACAGAGCAAGCTGAATACACGGTTAAAGTGGGTGGAATAGAAAGCGATTTACGTGTCGCCTTTTCTTTGCACTTGTTGTATATCAAGATGTAATTTAAACGCCCGAAACTGGAATGTGGTGGTCAACAAAACTTTACTGTATGGACAGAAAAATCACGACTGAGTAACGTTTCAGTTTATTTCTCAGGTGCCTGCTTTTTGTTGACAGCAATTCACCTGCCACTTCGCATAAGAAGTATAGAGAAAGTATAATCATGAAAAAAATTTGACCTTGAGATTTTGATGAAAAAGTCAGAAAATACTGTTTTTTGGAATTATGTCTGTGCATGCGTGTGTGTAAGCACAATATCTCAAAAACGCAACTAGATAAATGGATGAAATTTGGCATGTTGTTGTTACACCAAAATTGCAGATCTCTAACTTTTGGGCCAGATCCATCGAGAGACTGACTAGGTCGTCATACAAGATCAGCATATAGTTGCTGACCAGTCAGTTTTGCTTTAAAAACATTGTTTAACAACGAAGAGATGCAAACCTTGTAAAATTCCTGAGTTGGCAATGTCTCTTTGCCTACCTACCTGTAGTTCAGTAGAGAGTCTGCCGAGTGATGAAAAGCTAAACATACTATTGTGTTTTTGTATTTATGTAATATTTACTAATGTATCTTTTTTAGTTAATATTCATCATTATTAATACCAGATATTGTGAAAAGAATCCAAAGAATGTTTTAAAATATTTGTCCCCATTTTTTTGAATGTTTGTCTCTCTCTCAGAATAGATAATTGAAATATCATATTCTTTCTGTTCTTAACATCAGCCATATCATAGATATTACATACCAGGGATTTTTCCTGCCTTGCATCCAAACTTGCTTGGGCAGGCTCCAAGTTCCTGTGATCCTGCTCTGGATTAACAGGTTTGATTATGTTGTATATATTGTTCTTAATCTCAGATGCTGTCTCTGTCGTTTTGTGCCTGTCCGTACTCTTATTTCCTGTTCTTGCTGTGCTCATTATGGCTTTACTGTTCTAATGGTGGTCAATTCAAGTCTCACTGCCCCTAACCTTGACATCACATGCTTGTTTTTCTTTGTTTCCCTCAATACAGCTAGGTGGGGTCTGCACACTGATTCAAGCCTAAGACCCCTGTTTTTCCTAAGCCCCATGATTTTCATGGTCACAACAACAACAACATTTATTTATATAGCACATTTTCATACAAACAGTAGCTCAAAGTGCTTTAAATAATAAAGAATAGAAAAATAAAAAACACAATAAGAAAACAAAATAAATCAACATTAATTAACATTGAATAAAAGTAAGGTTCAATGGCCAGGGGGGACAGAAAAAACAAAAAAAACTCCAGACGGCTGGTGAAAAAATAAAATCTGTAGGGATTCCAGACCATGAGACCGCCCAGTCCCCTCTGGGCATTCTACCTAACATAAATGAAATGGTCACACCTGTCCTAGCACAGTAGATTCTGTTTTCTGATTTTTGATCTTTTCAGGCATGCAGGTGGCAAATTTCTGTCTAAAAATTGTTTGTGCCCGAGATGTAATCAGAGATCAATATGGCTGGTAGAAAATAACAAAGCCCAGTATTTGAGATCTTTGAATGCAATATTGAAGGCATTTATTATAAGCACTTTGTCATTGGAGCAGGATATGTTGTGTACTGTAGACATTTAGAGTAAGAAACCCTCATACCTTAAAATTTACCTATATTTCATTACAAATTGGCCCATTCTCTGCAATAAAAGGAAAAGAAGAAAGTGCCAAAAGTCAGCACAGATTTGTTCAGCACAAATGACATAGAAAATATTTTAAAAATTATAAAATTGTGTAAAATTGTTCATATTCAGGATCTGGTTTTGATTATGTCTGTTTTTATTAGACAAAAACAAAACCAAATAGTAAAGTGTGTTGTGTGGTGTAGTAAGCTTCCACTAACATTAAACTCATATTTTATCCAAACTTAAGTGGATAAGTTCTGTGTCATTGTGACACAAAAACTAAACTTCATAGTAGCACTTTAAACATATTATAATTACTAAAACTGAAACTAATATATATATATATATATATATATATATATATATAAATAAAATAGAAATGTCTTTGTAAAATAAAAACTATATTAAAACTAAAAATACATGATGAAGGTAAACTAAAACTAAACTGAATTTCCAAGTAAGGTCAGAAAAAATATAGAGTTAAAAACTAATATAAAAAGGCAGCTATAATAGCCTTGATTCTCAGTCAAAATCAAGAGATATTTGAAAATAATTGCATTTGTATTTCTCCATATTTCTCTCCTTCCACAGTTGCCTAACAAACTGCATTCTGTAGGATTAAACAGCGCTTATGCAAAGCTGAAATTAGATATCGCCTCTTGTTTCCAACCAAACTGTGAGTGATTACTGTTGTCCAATTGTGTTTTGTTCTCCCGAAGAAACAGAAAAAGAGCTAAAAGATTGGTCCTGACATCATCCAATATATGAACATAAGTCATAATGTTTTACGTGGGCGTCTCCTTGGCCTGTTCCAGTCGCTTGGGCCCTCAACAATGAGGATCCTGAGAGCCGGATCACCCTCGAGGAATCACTCCACATGGGCATATTGCCGTAACTGATGCTCCTTGACAATGCAGGTAATGTGCCTTATTCAGGACTCTGTGAGCAACTGCTTGTTTGACACAAACTCAAACCAGAGGTACCCAAGGAGACACAGTACCAAAGGAGTCCAGCCTTTGTCTCAGGTTACTGGATAGCGTCCATGTCTTATTACTATATAGGCAAACAGGAAGCACCGGGACTCTTAAGGAGTTTGACCTTGGTCCTTTTGCATAGATATCGGGAGTGCTACATACCCATACACTGGAATTGTATTGGAAAGTAATACATCTCCATTTCAAATACATACATTTCATGTGTGTTCCCTGCCTAAAACAATCTGTGTAAATGCAGGATGACATTTCTTGCAAGGCACATAACTAAAAGAAATTTTTTATATGTTAAAATAATAATAACAATGCATTAAATTTCAAACAACCACTTTCAAAAAAGGTATAACTAAACAAGTGCTCTTTTATTCAAAAATATAACCATAGAAAAAAAATGTTAAATTTACATGTTTCTGTTAATGTGTGAAAACTGAACCCCAAATATCAATCGATATGAAGCAAAGATGTTTGCATGTATGTGTGTGTTTCAAAGTGGAAACCTGGCTGTGTCATAGATATCTGCTTGGCTGGTACAGGGGAAAGAAATGCTGCTTCATAATCAAGACGTTGCTGGTTCGATCCTGGGTCCTCCAAGCATTTAGCACTTTTAGTTAACATCTGCTGCTGTTCTTATTTCTATTATATAATGAAAACATACATTTAATCAAGTTACTTCACTTTTTTTACCCCAAGGTTTGTAAGCGTCAACATAATAATAAGCTCCTTAGCCATAATACCTGGCAATGATTTGATATTTAGGTTAAAGCTGTTGCAGGAAACAGCATACTGCCTTTGCTGAAGATTTTAAAATGTTCTCAAAAGTTCAGAAGCAGTGTTTCTCTGATCAAACAGTGAATTTTGTGAGCTAGAATGTCAAAGTTGTCAATCAAGTTCTAAAGAGAAAAAATATGTTCTCTCCTAACAGGCCTAAATGCCAAGATATTTTTTATAGAAGATTCACTTAATAAGTAAGGACCAGTTTCAGTTGCAAAGAGATTAAACTGGCCAAATCTTTCACTTCAGCTATACAAAGAAATCTAATGGTGTGGGAATCTTAATGTATAAAACAATATCTTTTCTTAAGTATCTGATCTTGAAGGGCAGTATGTCCTGGTGATGGGTAATTTACTTAAATCTAAAGTAATTCTGATAAAAATATGCACATCTAATATGAATGATAGAGATTTTATCCAAAATGAATTTGCATCCATTCCTAACATGAACACTCATAAAATTATAATGGTTCAGACTTTGTGTTTTAAATAGAAACCTGAATAGGTATTCATATGCAGTGACTATAACATATAACAATGCAAAAATAATCACACATTTTGTAATGGATCAGAACTTATCAGACACACAGATTTTTAAATAATACCTAAAGAGCATATTCCTTTATAGAAAAGAATTTGTTCCCCACTATCAAATCTTGCAAGTACAATGTTGCTGTTATGTCTGATCATGGAGCCCAAATCACTATGGCCCTCCACACTTATTTTCTAACTGGAGTCTTAACCCAATGCCATTAGTTAATGAGGGCTGTGCAGAATTAGTCTCCAATTAAATTGATTATTTTTTAGAGACAAACGCATCCCTAGAAGTCTCTGCAGGAATACTGGGACTCTGAAGGCTTTTTTTAAGAGGACAGATTATTTCATATCTTTCCCACAAAAATAAATTGGAGACCAAGAAAGCAAAAGCAAAATTAGCAGAATGGATCAAGAATATGCCATGTCTCCAAATGAGGCACTTTATAAGACAAGACAGGTTTTGAAATCAGAATTTAAACTCTTCACAACAAAAGAAACCGACAGCTCATCTTTAAATTGTGACATCATTACTATGAGCATGGAGTGAAGGCTATTAAGATTTATGCTCAACAAATCCACAAGCAGGAAATCTACTGTACAACACAGTTGCAGAAATTACCAACACAAATGGCGATAAAATTATTGACCATTAAAATATAACCCACACATCTAGAGAGTAGTTTAAGTCCTTCTAATCTACTCCGTTTGAAGAATATAAGACACAATCTAATGAGTTTTTTTTTTTTGGAAGCATTACAAGTACCAAAGCTAGATACTCTAAATGCAGCGGAAGTGGAAAAACCTCTAAAACACTCAGAATTACAGGACTCTGTAAACTCACTCCAGAGTGGGAAAGAAGCAGGCCCTGATGCCTACCCAGTAGAATTTTATAAATAATTTTCAAACAAGCTGGCTCCACTGTTATTAGCAACTAGCCTTGGGAAAGTTAACACGTTAATTTTTATGATAAATGTGGCCTGTTTAACATGTTAAATATTATTGCATCCTGGGCTAGCAATGGGGAAAACTCCTAAGTTCATTTTCATGTGTGTATGTGTATATATTATATTTATACACACACACACACACACACACACACACACACACACACAATATATATTATATATACAGCAGTTGTGCTATGACAAAACTGATAAGGAGTCTATTGCATATTTTATTTGCAAGGACCTTCATTCATGCACTGTAGTTGAGAATGTAAAATTCTGCTACATGATTCTTACTGTCGAGTCAAGGTACACCATTCCATTGCAGCATCTTTTTCTCAGATACAGTAGTACCCAAAATAAACAAAGTGTCACACAGTGTTACGTTTCAGTGCATATAACTAAAGAATGGGGCTTGTCTTATTTCCTTCAAACTTACTTGTGCATAAAAGTCATACCAGTTTTAACATGGCTAAGCTACTTCACATGGCCAGTATGCTTGTATGGAGGAATATTTCGGACAAAATTAATTAAATAAATAAATAAATAAATGCGTAAATAAATAAAAGTACTGTGAAATGTGAGCATAAATAAATAAATGTGTCATGAAATGAGATCCTAAATAAATGTCATGAAATGAGAGCATAAATAAATAAATAAATGTGTCACAAAATATGTTTTTTGTTGCTTATTTTATTTCATTTTGTTTGTAACATTCCTGCAAACCGTCATGAAATACGACTTGAAATAAAACTGTCGCTTACACTCATCAAAGTTGAGAGGGTTACTAGTTACTGATTGGTGAATCAATAGCACAAGAATTAATTAGAAAAATGCTTACTACTGCTGATGAAATGGATTCTGCCGAAGATATTACGTATTTCAGAGAGAGATTTGAAGATTTATCAGAAGAAATTACAATGTTAGCGGCCCTTTTAGACTCCAATATAGATGAAACTATTTTTGAAATTATCGAAGAACAGGTGGAACGAACTGTACTATACTCCAGTTCAGGTGACACAGTTCCCTGCTCTGGACGTCCATCCTTTGACATTCCAGCTGGGTCAATAGAACACCTTCTGTTATGCAGTTTAAAAGTACGACAGATTGCAGATCTATATGGTGTATCACAGAAGACGATCACAAGGCGAATGAGCCAGTTTGATATACGGTAAGCTGCAACAGCTGTATTAGTTTAGGTACTTTGAAATTGAATGCCCAAAGCAGCTCCAACTAATATTTTGAACTGAGTATTTGACCCTTGTTTTACGAGTATAAAGTCAGGTGCATATTCACAGCTACTTTTTCAAACAACTTTGCCACTGATTAGAGCTATAGAGTTGTTTGAAAAAGTTCCTGAAGTAGATCAGGATGCAAGATGGACCAGTATATGTGTTTTAAACCTGACTGTTTACTAGTGCTGAGTGGTATACTGGTTCATAACAAAAAACATTTTTTATTTTTATGATATGGATTTTTCTTATACTGCAACACCGGTTTAAATAGCCTAAACGACGTTCTGAATGTGGCGCAGTGGGAAACTGTTTAATGGGGGACCTTTTTCACTGCTGCACCACTAAACGCGCATGCAACAGAGTACATGCGTTAGTGGAGGTATTGAGCGGTGAAAATGGACGGAGAACATTCTGAAACTGAAGCTGTAGCAGACGATAAAGTTGAACATGATGACACAGTAGAACTTTTGCCAAAAAAAGGAGCCGTGTCTGTTGTCTGGAGATACTTTGGTTTTAAAAGGTCGGATGTGGACCATTATGTTCAAATGTGTGAAAACTGTTTCTATACTACTGGATAATACTGCAAGCCAAGTTGTACTTGTTTTGTTTTTTTCAATACTGTGTAATGTACTGTACCTGGGTACTGTGTAATAGTGTGACGACATGTTGACTTTATTCTCAACATTTCCACTTTAATCTCGACGCTTATGATGAGAATGAAGTCGACATGCTGACTTAATTCTCACAATTTGTCATTAAAGTAGAACATCGTAAACTACACTTCATCTTAAAATGAATATTTATTTTACTAGATTTTGTCAAGCCCCGTCTTAAGCTATGTAGCAGATTAAATACTTTGTAAGTGTTCCCAGAGGCGTGTTAATCGCTATGTGCTTCTTAAACTGATTTCCCCTTGCACTGAGGAGGCACAGGCAGCGATCACCACACAGAATACTTTAATTTCATGATATTCCTGCTCCATGAACATTTAGAATGCTAAAATAAATACTTGATATAATTTTCATGATGAAATGCATTAAAGCATGTATTAATCATGTGGGTGCACGGTGGCATGGAGGTTGCACTGCTGCATCACAGCAAGGGGTTCCTGGGTGTTCCCGGCCTTGAATTTGCATGTTTTTTTTTGGTGGGTTCACTTGGCGTGCTTCAGTTTCCTTTTAAAGTCGTGTAGGATGTGGGGTTTTGTTATGCTATATTGACCCTGCTAGTGTGTATGTGTTGCTCGTATTCACTCTGCGATGCGCTGGTGCCTCATTCTTGATTTGCTCCTGCCTCGCACACAATGCTTGTTGGGATGGGCGCAGTCCTGAATGGATGGCATATTTAAACATGTATAATGAAGAATTTTTAAAGTTCTGAAAACTCTGTGGTCTAAGTTTATAACTAGCTTTAATTTCACAAAGACATTTAGGAGGAAGTCTAATAAGAAGCGCATAGCGATTAACATCTGGGTTGGGGAACACTTAACTTATGATGGGGTTTGAGAAAATCTAATACATTAAACACTGATTTTAGGGTAAAGTGTAATTTAAGACATTCTAGTTTAATGAGAAAATAAACTATGAGAATAAAGTGGAAATGTTGACTTTTAATCTCGACATAAGCTTCAAGATTAAAGTGGAAATGTCGAGAGAAAAAAGTTAACATGTCGATTTTATTCTCAACATATAGTTTTTTTTTTTTCTTCACTGTGGCACTAATATGCTTCCATAGAGCTATACCACAAATAGCATTTTAAATGCAAGTTGCAGTTTTATTATTTATGTATATAGCTTAGCTTGAAGCAAGGTCCATATTAATGCAATTTGCCTTAATGATGGTTCAGTTGGTAAAGATGTCTCACCAAGTTGCACTTGTTTTATTTTATTTTTATTTGGTGAATACTGTGTAATGCACCTAGGCTTGAAGTAATAGTATTATTACTGGAAGTTGCACTATTATTTATTTTATTGTTATTATTTATTAGTTTAAATATTATGCAGTTTATTAATGGAAAAGTTGTTTAAAAAGTTTCTTTAACATGTCAGTGGACAGAAATTGTTAACATTAACAGAAAGTGTAGTTTACAAAAAATATTTACTATTTATTCTTTTTCTAAGACATGTTCAGTGCAGTACACCTTTTGACAAGCACCTAGTCTAAATCCCTCTTTGGATGGTTGAAAATTTGTTGTCAAAATTTTATCTTAAGTTGTTCACAAAATTTGTTTAATAAAAAGGTTCCATATTTTGACTGCAACTGTCATGTAATGTGATTCCTTCTCTTCATTAGTGCCACCCCCTTGAAAACGTATCACTTTGTAGGGCCGTGCAAACCTGTATTAATACTTGTGCGTACATTAAAATGTTTTTTTGTACAATGTACAATTCTCATGACAGTGGAATAGATCATTCTTAGCCAGTCTTCTGCAGTCATTGTGATGGAAAATGTGGTTAACATCCACTCATTAGGAAAAAAATCCCGTCGAATACTGTGAAACCGGTATAATTTTGAAAAATATAGTAATACAGAATTTTGGTCATACCGCGCAGCACTAATGTGTACAGTACTGTATAAGAAGTCCCTTAAGTCACATTGTTTTTTTTTTTTTATCCTTTTTTTTTATCATCATTCTTGGCACATTGTGTACATTTTCTCTTTTTTATGTAGAACTTTTTTTTATTATTTTGTTTTGTTGTTACTGTTGCTCGGAAGGGGGACAAACCTTTAACAGCTTAACAAATCTTTTCCTTCTCTGTGTTGTTACGTCGTCCACTTGAGCTCTCTCTAAGTATACATTGTTAACTCTAGGAGGAGGAAATGTACCAGCAGAGTTTGAGCACTCATATGCTTTCTGTTTTAATATTTCAGCCTGTTAATAATTAACATTAACAGAAAGGAACCACTGCATAATCTGCTCCAAGTGTTTATATGGTTTTTCACTCTGTAACTAGGTTTGGTTTTGTTTCTAAGATCAACCATATATCCAGAAAAAAAAAAAAATAACAGCGGAAGTTTGTTTTCAGATGGATATACATTTGTCTCTGCTTGATGCAGTGATGGCTTGATAGAGCACATACACTGTGAGAGTCTGCAGGTAAGCATTCACCACTATTCTGGCATCTATTTTCTTCTGTCAGTGACTTTGGGCTTTAGTTCATTTTGATTAGCTTAAATGTTCAGTTGTCATATTTCAAAAGAGCAGAGGTTTGGCTTTCTAAGGCATGTAGTCTTGCCTCAATATTGCAGTGATTTTTTAACAAGACAGTTCATTTGTCAAATCCACTCCAACCTGCTGTATTTGTCATCACCTCGAAACCGCACTTTCTTCTTTCAAAATGCAACTTCAAAGAGCCTCCACATGTTACTTTGTCTTGGCTTGAGAAATGAACAGTCATTTCATCATGCATATAAAAAGTCTTCATGTTACAGATCCTTACAAAGCAAATATGCCTTCTTTTAAACAGCAGTAATTAAAAAAAAGTTTTTTCCCATTTATTTATAAAATGTCACACCATTTGTATATCATAATGTCCTTATTGACCCTCTGTAATCTATTTGAAAAACAGTCAAACCAGTATTGTTACTTCTCTGGTTGAATGTGTGGCCATAATTTAACATATAAAAATATAAAAGCTTTGACCATTGAAGTACAGGCTGAAAGTTTTTACGGAACTGAACTCATTTGGCTCCTGGATAGATAGGTGTAACTTTGCATACCAGTAATAATCTACTTTAAATAGTACACATTTTTTGCTGTTTTATCAATACATCTCAATTTAATTAAGTTTAATTAATTTAATTAATTAATATCTCAGGATATTTACATGAGGACTTACTAATTTATTCATTCATTACATCCCTAAAAAAAAAGCGAAGGACTGAGAATTACTTATCCATTTTAGCCTTCAAATCATTTGGATGATATCCTTAGAAAGGGGGAAAATTAGAATGTGAGAATTACCTGACATAGCAGAGTTAAAGCACTAAAAAGCCATGAAATTAAATTATTGGCAAAAATTGCTTTCTAATTAAGCAACTGGGTTAGAACATGAACCTGCAGCCACTGCGGCCCTCCAGGACTGTGATTGAGGACCCCTGAGCTAAACAGTCGTAATTCTTGAGGTATAATTATAAAAATAGATTAACATTTTAATTATGTAACACTTCTTACCAAAACACAGCAACAAGAAATATACACAGTATAAATCTTTAAAAAATGCTTGTTTACTAAGCAGCAATTTCAAATTCTTCTTTGTATTCTTTTTCCTATTAAAAATATAAGCTGCTGCGCTTGAAACAAGCTCACTGTCCAAAGTGAAATGGTGCCTATTTTCATTTAAAGGACAAATTCATTCTCAATTTATTAAAGCAGCTTTTCTTGCTGTTTGTCTAATTGTACATAATGACTTCTCTGATTCCCTTTCCTCAGTTTATTATTCAAATTTCTTTAATGGAAAGTGTATTATTTCAGTCGCCTCTTGTTCTCTCATAAAACAAGACTCTACCTACTGCACTTTGTTAACACTGTATTTTGCTACAGAAAAAAATAGATGTGCACTGTCTAAATTACCGTAATTCCTTGCGTAAAGGATCACTACCACTAAATTACTGTAAAGCTTAGAACAACGGGTTTCAAATATTGTTTTTTTATGATTGGCCAATTTACCGATCACCAATCAAGACTTTATGTGAAAATTGGCCAATTTAGATTGGTGAACAGTTGATCAGAGCTTTCATAGAATTGGGTGCAGTTGTCAGAATTGGCAGTGGATTGGATGGCCATCCAGCACAAGTTGAGGTAATGCTTTGTTTGGCAACATAGGCAACCGCCTAGGGTACCATTTATGAAAGTTGAAGTGGCACACACTTCTGGCACTGAGGGGTGGTGTTTATGTAACTCAAGTAGTGAATGTCCTGGAAAGTCTGTTATATATACCAAGTATTGCAGTTTTTTGTAATTAAACATGCAGATGCTCTAGCCACTGAGGGGCACTCCAACTTGCCAACATCCTGAACCCCCACAGACCCCCCATACCCGTTATATAAACCAAATTTCACTGTCTGTCTGGCTGACTTTATACATATTATTTTTGAGTGCTTGATTAATATTGATTAACATGTCAATGTTAGTGTACTGTTTGTTTTTTGCCACCTCAGTAAGTGTTCACAATGACCTGAAAGTAGTTAAATGCTGTCTGATTGCGTGCACGAGAGGTTCTAAGACTGAATCAGGTGCTGCTGTGATTGAGCGAATAATTGTGAGAGTGATTTTATGCACATTGTTATATTTGTGTTATTTGTATTATATTTGTACATGTATGCATATTTTTTTAACCTTTGTTTTTAATGCTCCATGTCAATCCTCAACTCTTGCTATAAACGAGATTCCTCAATTATCGATGGCAGATGCGCAGTATGACTTCCATTGCACACAATGTCACACATAATATAGTTTAATCAGACCCATGGCAGATCACATTCAGAGTTCATACAAAATGATCCGGAATGCACTTAGTACCATACCGAGACCATTATTTCCAAAGGGTCTTGGTATGGTTGTTTTGGTCTGCACCAGTGTGCTATTTTGTTTTTTTAATTTTTTTTCCCTCAGACCTCTGGCACGATTTCTCTAAAAATCCTATTCATTTTGGTAGATGTGACATGCCCTTTACTGCTGTGATTCACTTAGCTGCTCTATTTTTCACAGTTTGGTCATGGTTTTTTTTTTTTGGGGTCGCATGTTGATCAGAATTTCACACTAGGGCTATAAGATGATATGTTAGTATTTGAAAATAATTAGAATGTGTTATTAAAACATCTTGTTTGATAAAAACTAACATCTGAATGTAAAAGAATGATAGTTGTATTACAACAGATCATTCTTTTTGGCCGAAATTATCGGCACCCCTGGAATTTTCCCAGAAAATTGTTGCAATTACAAATGTTTTGGTATAGACATGTTTATTTCCTTTATGTGCATTGTAACAACACAAAAAAAGAGAAAAAAAGCCAAATCTGACATCATGTCACACAGAACTCCAAACATGAGCCAGACAAAATTATTGGCACCTTTTCAAAAATTTGGGTAAATCGTTTTATTTCAAGCATATGATGCTCGTTTAAACTCACCTGTGGCAAGAAACAGGTGCTGCCAATATAGCAATCACACCTGAAGCCAGTTAAAATGGAAAAAAGTTGACTCAACCTTTCTGTTTGTCTGAGTGTGCCACACTAAGCATGGAGAACAGAAATAAGAGCAGAGAATTGTCCGAGGACTTGAGAACAAAAATTATGGAAAAATAACAATCTCAAGGCTACAAGTCCATCTCCAGAGATCTTCATGTTCCTTTGTCCACTATGTGCAACATAATCAAGAAGTTCACAACACATGGCACTGTAGCTAAGAGAAAAATTGATAAAAGACTGCAATGAAGGATAGTCCGAATGGTGGATAAACAGCCCCAATCAACTTCAAAACATATTCAAGCTGTTCTGCAGATTCAGGGTGCAACAGTGTCAGCTCGAACTATCCGTCGACATCTGAACGAAATGAAACGCTATGGCAGGAGAGCCAGGAGGACCTCACTGCTGACATAGAAACATAAAAAAGCCAGACTGGAGTTTGCCAAAATGTACTTGAGGAAGCCAAAATCGTTCTGGGTGAACGTCTTTTGGACAGATGAGACCAAGGTAGAGCTTTTAGGTAAAGCTTGTCATTTTATTGTATACAGAAAACAGAATGACGCCTACGAAGAAAAGAACACAGTACCTACAGTCAAACGTGTGGTGGAGGTTCTAAGATGGTTTGGGGATGTTTTGCTCCCTCTGGCACTGGATGCCTTGACCGTGTGCAAGGCATCATGAAATCTGAAGACTACCAAAAGTTATTGGGGCACAATGTAGGGCCCAATGTCAGAAAGCTGGGTCTACGTCAGAGGTCAAAATTGCTGTTGGGAGAAGGCGCTCTTCAAATCTGAGAGACCTTGAGCAGTTTGCAAAAGAAGAGTAGTTGGATATTCCAGTTGAGAGGTGTAACAAGCTTGTTGATGGTTATTGGTACCGCTTGATTTTAGTTATTTTTTCCAAAGGGCGTGCAACCAAATATTAAGTTGAGGGTGCCAATAATTTTGTCCAGCCTGGTTTTGAGTTTTGTGTTAAATGATGTCAGATTTTGCTTTTTGTGGTGTTCCAATGCACATAAAGGAAATAAACATGTGTATACCAAAAACATTTGTAATTGCAACAATTTTCTGGGAGAAATGGTGCATTTTCTGAGAAAATTCCAGGGGTGCCGATAATTTCGACCATGACTGTATTGAAATAACTGTTCTGCACCATTAAAATATTGATTTGTGGCTTGTTTTATTCCATTTGCTCCTGTAACAGAGATTCCGGACTTACTGCTGCTTTATGACAGGAGTAGTTAACGTACATTGCTCCAGGCAAAAGCAGGTTTTCTATGTTATTAATCACAGTTTAAAATAACTATCATTTCTATTTTGTTTCCATCACCATTTTTAATAGATTTTAGCATTAACAATGCTCATTTACTTTAAAAGTTTGCTTTCTGCTTGTTAACTTAGTATTTTTTACAGACATTTTGTACTTTTTACTGCAAATAAAGCCATCTGATAAATTAGTGTTGTCACAATACCAAATATCAAACTTCAATACAATATTAATATAATTCCGTAGGCTCTGCCTATTCCTGGATGGTCTCTTTATATATAGCAATGTAATTTGTTTTTAGATGTTGTACTGCTTTGAGCTCTCATCCAGGATAAAACCAAATCATTTATAGGCAATAGCACTAACCTTAGCTTTTCTAACCTTTTTTCACTCCATTATTTTCACATGCTCATTATTGATGGGGTTGACGTAGTCACACTTAGAAAGATTGAAGAATTTGTGAATTTTATTTTTATCCATAAGTAATTTGAGCAAGGCCCTTAACCTGCAATTGCTGAACGCTTTGAGTAGTGAGAAAAGCGCTATATACATTCAAAGAATTATTATTATTATTTACATTCTGAAGTGTTCAGTACAATATAATTTAAGTATATTCCCCTGCCCTATGTTTAATGAGTTGTATTAACAATCACAATCATAAAAAAGTGAATAAATTTCTTGTTGTTGAAAGTTTGGATATTCTGCTGTGTGATGTAATCTTACATGTGTTATCAGATTTGTAGTGCCTTTGCTTTTATTTTCATCATGGCTGAGGTTTTCTTGACACATGTTACAGTTAGTATATCTTTATCTTCACTCATTTTAATATACTTTCACACAACATTTATATTATAGCGGCCACTGATTCTGTTGGTTTTTTTTTATCCTTTCAAATTTGTCGCTCTATAACCATGTGAAGCTAAGCTAGGAAGTGTCTGCAGCTTACATTTTATTATAGGCACAAAACCAGGTTGTGAAGTTATATGCTTATCTGCCAATTATGAATAATAAGCAAAAACTTGGCCGGTTGTGATTCAAAGTTCTAAAACTGGTACATCTCTAAAGCTATTCACATTCTTGGCAACCATGGACCAAAAGGTGCCTCCAACTGCTTTGCAATGTTTACCAGTGGCTTCCTGGTAACTACTAATGTTGAGGCCTGGCAAAGAGCAACAGTGGTCTTCTTTCCATACTTGAAGGCAGCCAGTTATTCCATCTTGAGGTGGTAACATAGAATTTAAATCTCTCTCTGGTGGTACTTTGAACAATTTTAAGTTTAAAGCAAGTTTAAGTAAATCTGCCACAGACACCTCACAATTAATTGTAGCACATAAATCAATGCAATTTTTATATAAGTTGAGTTGGAATCTGCTATGAAAACAATTTCAGCCACTTGGAAGCCTGCTTGGGCTAAGTTTTTAACTATATTGCAAAATGGTATTAACAAAATATATCTACCCTACCAATAAATGTAATTACATTATATTTTAACTTTAATTTTTTGAGACTTGCCGGTATACAAATACTTAAAATGTGACAACTTTTTGGTAAAGTGAGCAAAACATTTCTTAACTGTTTTCAAACTTGGAGCATTTTTAAAGTTGCGGAGTACACCTGATTATTGTGCCATGTGCACTTTTTAATGAATGTTATTTGCCCCTTTTTGTTTGGTTTTTGTTCATGGAGTGTTGTTTTTTTTTTTTGCTAAGCAGAATATATTTACACTTGACACAACTGAGTACAGTTTACATTTTACATGCTCACAGTATACCTGTTTGGGAAAAGATGTGAAAATTGCAACTCCTACACAATTCCTAACCTTCCTTAGCAAAGTGAATTTGTCCTGTCTATTACGGGATCTACAGCTTCATTTGGAACTTTAAATTTTCAGCTAGCATTGATACCACCTATAATACCAAGCTTTTTATATCCTTATTATTTATTGTATTTTCTAGCTGCTAAAATTCAGTGGTTCCTGAAAATAGAGAATTTAGCAGCTGACTGTTACTCCAAAACTTCCTGTTGCAGCATCTGCATCTTTAAGCGTTTCATTATTTTCAGACTTCATGCCGTGAAAACTTCAAGGACAACCATCTGGATGCTAGGCAGATAAAATGAGAGGTGTTATACACAGCCTATAGCTTACTGAATGTCCTTACGCTAAGGAGATGTGGTTGGATCATCTGCTGGCTTCCTGCTGCTGTTTGTGATTTGCTTGTCGCACTGCGTGTTGATCATTTAAAAGCCTGTACAGCAGCTGTACTTTTGTTTTACTGTCTTGTCTCGTGTGACGTGAAAGTGTCTTCCGAGAAGATCAAATCTTGTCTCCCTCCCAGGATATTTTTTATGATAGAGAGATATATAAACAGTGCATGTTGATAATGAAAGGAAAATAGACAGTTACTGCTACGATATTATATTAAAACTGGCAGATTATCTTACTTTGCCATAGCTATTCAACCTAAACCGTTTAGTGGATCTGTATTGCTTCACAAGGTTAATTTGGTACTGCAAGTACACATCAAGTTCTCTTGTCTGATAGAGATGCATATCCTCCACTAAAACTGAGAAGAGCTGCTTTAATAAGTCCAGCTTATATTTTGAGTTATGGTATTTTATGGAATTTAATTTTTATTTGATGGTCACACACAGTATTTAATTTTGTTATTAAAAATAATCAGACTATTAAAAATAATCAGACTGCACCTGCAGTATACAGTTCAGTTGATCTAAATACATGAAGGTTACACATAGCTAGTAATGTGCAAGCATTTCAAAAGAAAATTTCCAATTACCTGGAATCAGTACAGTATTGGCCATGAGGAGGCTGATTGGAGCATCCACAGTATTTGCTAAGTGTAAATGATGCACTGTTCAGTAATCATTACAACAAGGGTAAAAAATGCCAATTATGTAGTACTTGACCAACCACAAGTAATTCCACAAGAATTTCTTCAGTGCAAAAAAATTCTCTCTATTGAAATAAACCATAACAATATTCACACTTGTGTACTTTTTCTTTTATGTCTTGTTTGTGAGTTGGGTGTCTTAAGTTGAGGCTGTGGTAAGTTTTTAGATTAGCCTTCAGGCACTAGTTTTCTTTATCTTGGAGCTTCGAAAATGTATGATGCTTCTCTGAATTAAAAATTTGATTAGACATTTTGCTATAGGGTCATGGGTTTACATTTGCAGAAGTCTATATCACAGATAGTAGTAATTGGCCAAACAGTGGTGGTGTGTTCTGGATGTAAGTGCCAATCCAAAACTGTGATAATATTGCATTTTCAATCCAGTGTTAGATTTTTAATTTTAATATACGTCTGAAATGTCTGTAATACACAACACTGGATTGAATACCACACTAACCTGTACTCTGTAGTTGATAGAGCCTTTAGCTCTATAGTGCCCAGACTTTGGAATGACCTACCAAAATTAATTAGATCAGTTGACGAGATTCATTCTTTTAAAACAACAACCTAAAACTCAAGTGTTCAGGAAGTCTTAAGTTGTCCAGTTTACCTCTCTGTTAAGATGTTTAGGATAATTAGTGCTTTTTTAGTATTGAATTAGTATTTACTCTGGTTTATTGAATTTTATTCTGTTTAATGCTTTGCATATCCTATATTTATCTGTTTTAGTGTGCATCCTTTGTTACCTATACCCTACTGTTGGTCCTTCTGAGACTCTGACGCACCTTGAGCATGGGAAAGACACTATATGAATGAAATCTTGCCCAACTAATTGAATAACAGGGCAGTTGAAATTAGATATGGAAGTAATTTATTTGGAAAATAAAAAAGGTGAACCTAAAGATATTGCTAATGGCATGTCTTGCCAAAAAAGCCAACATACTGAATGTTTCCATGTGTTTTTTTTCCATCAAAGTTGATAGTTCACACTGATTCTCACTCTCCATAGAAATTACTACTTGTAAAGTCCACATTTTATTCTTACTCTTATTAACAGCCTATAGCAACTTAATCAGGACATTAAGAAAGACCCATGTGTTACTGCAAAATACCGACATGATGACCTGATTAAACCTGGGACAAGCGTTCCAGTGGCATCTATTAGATGAATATTGTAAGGAAAGGACTTAATGGCCTGACTCCAAGACGGATTCCACTCTTGACCATGACAGATTAAAGTTCGACTAGAATTTAACTAGAAATTAAATTGGAACGTTTTTACACATGGACCAACGGTATGTGACCAGTAGAAAACTATCCCTACTGTCCAGCATGGAGGTGGGTCATTGATGATGTGGGATGTTATTCTGCTGCATGAGCTGGAAATCATTGACTGTGTAAGTGGCACCAGGATTCCTAGGAATACACGCCATTTTAAAGATGAACGTTATACCATTTGTTGGGAAACGTAACCTTGGTGGTCATTGTATTCTCCAGCCAGGACAGTGATCCCAAACATACCTACCAAGTCAATCAGCACTTTGGCTATCTCAATCCCTGGATTTGAATCCCACAGAAAATATTTGGTTTCATTTAATGAAGACAGTTGTCTCACAGAAACTATTGATCATCTATGAGGTGGAGGCTTTGGCATGTGAAGAATAGGCATAGATTCCAATAGTGAGGTGCAAGAGGTTTGTTAGCACTTAACCGAAAATGCATACTAGTTATAAAGGCTCAAGGATGCTCTACAAAGTACTGAAGTTGTGAGCTCAATAATAATGCACTTGCACTTGGTGAAAAGAATTAAAATTTTCACGAACTCCAAGTTAAGTCAATTTATATTCTCAAAATTCCTCATTTATCAACACATATATTTTGTTTAATGAGTCTTTTCTTCTGTATATTTTACTCAGCCTTGATTCACATTACTGTATTGCCTTTTAAGGTGAAGGGGTTGAATATTTCTGAGAGCAACTGCCTTCTTTTAATAGTTCACAGGGTGGTACATAAGCAAATAAATGCTGAATAATAGTACAAAGAACATTAAATTAACCTGTTGCTCTCTTTTTCAAAAAGCCAGTTATTGTCCGATACCCAGTAGTTACATTGGTTTTCCTTTTAGTTGAACATGAAAGAATTGGAAAGTGTTCACATATGAGTCCTGAATGTCTTTACTTTAAAGTGTGGTACTGTTGTTCTGATATTGTAAATCCATAACTAACTTATACATGAATGTTTTATGGCAGTATCTCATGAATTATTGAGTATTAGTATTTACGATATCTTCTTTTGTACAAACTTTTTAAAGCAGCTTCTGTTTTTTTTTTTAAATCCAAATCTGGTTAGAAAAAAAGTATGTCAAGTTTATGGCATTTACTGGATTTAGACTGATGTTCACATTATGCTGTGAAAAAAATGTATAACACATTAGGGCAGTCACAATTGATAGATGTAATCAGCTGATTAAAAATGCTAGTCTAGTTGTATTTTATTTATCAACTAATTGTCTCTCCCACACTGTACTCTTGCATGGTACGACTCTCTGTGCTGTTATTGAGGAACCTAATCATGGTGGCAACTGGACAACATTCAGCAGAAGACGTTTCTCCCAAATATCGGGCAAAATTCTTCTCTATATGAGTATTTAACCTGAACATTTTGAAAAGTTATAGTTTGATAATTATGTGGTTTTCTACACAACACTAGCTAAATACATGAACACTTGAAGAGGAAGAATGCTGAAGCATAGTAACAGATAAGCCAACAATACCATAAAATTAACCCAGTTGCTTTTTTTTTTAATATAACATTTTATTGAATTTATTAAAAGTAACATTCCATGCAAACAAGTCAACCTGACAAACCGAAGTTCAAATCACCCACGAGAGAGAGAGAGCACTTTAACACTGGCTGTTACAGACTCAAGTCAAATGTATGTTTTTATTATAGTAATAGCAATAATAATAGTAGCTCACTACTCAAAACGGTAAATAGGCCCAGGATCGAACCCGCAACCTCTTGATTTAGAAGCAGCTGTTCTTACCTCTAAACCAGCGATGCGATAGATATTTGAACTTTGGTTTTTACTCATTAACGGCAACATGTATTTTAAATTATTTTTTTCTTTGGTTATATGCACTTGTTTTGTTATACTGTTCGTGAAAGTGTTTATTTGATATTTGGACTTTAGTCCCACATTATACACTTCACGTCATCATTTTGTCAATTATTACTATAACATGAAAAAGTTTGCTTTGGTTATGTTTTCAACATTTCTTGCCTTGCATTTCCTATCATCATTCATTTACACGGATCGTTATAGACATGGAACACACATTAAATGTATGTATTCCGAATAACGATATATTTGCTCTATACAATTCCAGATGGTGGGGTATGAGTGGGCAGGCTGCTTGCTGCATGTGCTGATTGACACATTTGCAAAACAAGATACTGATGAAGAGGTGCGAAGGAATTTAAAGTGGCCTGGCATTAACAACTTTTTTTGTAGGCATCAGGGATTCAAGTGTTAACCAGTGAGGCTTATTCAGTGTGTGGGTTTTTTTTTTTTTTTTTTTAAAAACTCTGTGCAACTGACATAATTGATCTAAACTTAAAGTGTTTGTGACATAGCAACTTGCAGCTTTCTACATGCCCTCACAGCAGGTTCTGCTCCTGGGAAGTTGGTGTTTTTTTTTTTTTTAAAACGAACACAAATTCTGTCGCAGTTTACATTGCAACGCTCCGCAAAATGCTGGTTTTAATGTTAGAAAGGTATGAATCTAAGCACGTTTTAACTTAAGTGATTCTTGGCTCTTTATTTTTTAATGAACAATTTTATTTATATAGCACTTTTACCATGCTCAGAGTTCTTAACATCAAGAATTTGGTAAGAATGAAAGGAGTTCTGTGTGCATTTTCAGCTGTGCTCATCACTGTTTTTATAAATGTTTCAATATATGATAGTCATAACAGAAGCATTGCTTCTTCAGAATAAAGCTCAGAGTTTCATCAAAGTCAGCAGAACAAAAATTGTTACTAAAAAGGTTTTGCTGTGTGGTTGCAAACGTATAGAATATTGGTTTTTAAATCGGTTCTCACCATGATATCCAAGATGCCTGTTTCTTTCCATATTATTTCAGTTGGTAACATTTACATGTTACTATATATTAAACTTCATTATGACAGATATACCTAGCTACTATATTTAATGATGTATGTGAATAACATTTATATCAGCTTCAAATGACTTTTTTTAAAAACACGTGAAATGAATCAGTGAATCCACTGTAACAACTGAGGTCTAAAAGAACCCAAAATATTGGTCTTGTTTCAAGCTGGACTGCTGACACAGTTATGTTAGTAATTCCATTATTAATCAGATTTTTTTTTGCTTTTAGTCTTTTATGACTTAACTATTTTATAATAGTGTCTTGTTTAATTATTTGTTATTTTAGATTTTCAAATTCTTTATGTAAAATTATTCAATACTAATCAAATTCAGCAAACATTCATATGTGTGGAGAAATATACATGACAGAAAATTAACCATTCGTATAATCAATTAAAAAAATAATTCATAGATTAATCATATACATTGTTTGTGGCAGCCCTGCTACACATACCAAGGAGTAAATTGGATTTAAATTTCAAATGTCACAAACTACTGATGCTTTACTTGAACCAGCTTTCATCACTTTCAGAGATACTAAGGCTTTAATAGCCTTTCATTGTTGAACCAAAGTGAGATCTATAGTCTATCAAGGAGGACACAGATGCATTTAATGTGAAGAAGGAATTAAGATTTACTATGCATGAGACTGGAGCATACTTTGTTTTTTTTCACAGTAGTGTTTTGGAAGTGCAGATACCGATGAAAAGCACACCAAAGTGCACAGTTGACTTTGCCTTTTTATATGTATATACTGTGTAAATCTTGTTGTGAAAGTTGAACAAAATTGCTGTTTATTGAGGTCTGGGTTGAGACTTTTTCTCCATAGACATTTCTGAGGCAAGCAAAAGTGAGCATGGTGGTGCTGAACACATTGTGTTTGAATAAGAGGACACTCTAGTATGTGTAAGAAGTGAGCAGCTTTTGTAATCTGCAATCCCCATTGTGAAACCTATTGAATCATTTAGTACACATGAATTATGCCTATCAGTAATTGTTAAGGAAAGAGAGGTTGTCACTGATTTTTTTTGTGCTTAAAGTAGTAGCTTGCTAATATTTTTAGTGAAAATTAGATGTATGCCCATTTGTTCAAGATAAAATGCTACCAGAAAGAAGAGTCTGTGGGTTTGGGTTAGAGTGATTCACTGATATTTAACAATCAAGTGTTTTTATTTCATCAAAAGGGTTACAAGAGTTATTAATCAGTTAACAATACCTCAGCATGCAGTTTATCTTGCAGTTCTCCTTCTCATCACCCCCAACAGTGATTGATTAGCCCCACCTTTCTGAGGATTATTCAGCTGCTAACATAATACTAAAGTGGTTGCTATGCATTTTATACGTCCTCTTTTTTCTTCCACTTTTCCACCACCATAACACACATCCAGAGTTCCAGAAGCCTTTTCTGGCAGCACCAGTCATGCAGGAATACACGTTGTCATACACACCATTTACAAACAGATTATGCACTGCTAACGTTCATTAACAAGGTCAAATCACTTTGTATGTGAGCTTTCTTTTTCTCTTTTTACTAAAATTCATACACAGTGCAAGGTTACAGATTTTCAACATTTTTTTAGCTGGGTATTTTTTAATCTTTTATTTGTTGTTTTTTGGGGCAAGTCGTAGATTGGTTGGTCTGTCTCAAAGTATGCTAGACCACACGACTGGTGATCACAGAAACCTGCTACGACTGCCACTGACTTGCAGATTATGTAAATAAAGTCAAAGCCTAAAAATGCCTGTAAATTGTGTAATGTGACATTGCGTGTAGACTGTAGTGGTGTTTGTAAGTAATTATACTAGTTGCATGTTACAGTCTCCTGAATGTGTTTGACAGTGTCAGTTGTACTACTTTAAAATATTTTCATTAATATAGATTTTTAAAACTATTGTTAATGTATACATAAGACTACACTACTATTTTGTTTATTCTATTGGCTTTTGAATATGTGGCAATCTTAGTGACTTTTGAACAAGTGAATTCTCTCTAGATGAATTTTATCTTTATAGATAAGAATGTAAAAAAGGAATCAATTCTGTGTGTTTCTGCAAATTAGTTATTTATAATATGTAGAAAAAATGTAGCATAAGTAAATTTTAAATAAGACATGCAAGAGTTAAAAATAAGATATCTACTGGAAATTGTTTTAAATTAGATTTGGGTTAGAATAAACCAAAAATGTAATCTTTCATTTTGCATTATGGACATTTAGGCATATTAGCCTCAGCGCTTATAAATTTAATTTCCTTTAGTTACATTTGTGCTTATATATATATAAGACAAGTAACAGTTACTGTCACTCTTAAACACATTGCCAACTTTTGATAATTACTGTGATATCAGTCTTTTATTAATTACATGTAGTCTTAGTATTTGTACATGTTTTTTAAACATATTTTTGTATAACTGAAAGACATTTGTTGTCTGAAATATATTGTTGTCATTATATATTCTGTACAGTTCAATCCCTTGAGACTTTGAACAGGAATTCTTTTTAAAACATTGGAAGCATTTGTCAACTTTTTATTTTAGATACATTGAAAATAAACAAATTCTGCTGATTATTACTAAGCAATAAGTACCGGATAATGAATTAATGTACATCATGTATACACAGTACATTGTTCTTGCTTGAATCTCTGTCATAAACTGTTAATACTGTAGTTTCTTAATATAAACAGACAAAGCGTACGACAACCTAACATCAGATGATAAGCAGCCTACAGCATGTATGCTGAAGCATTTTTTTTTTTCCAAAACAAACAACTGTTACCCTTATTACCTTGTAGTGGGGCTACATAATAAATATTTGTTTTTTTGTCTGGACTGAGTGTGTTTTATTTTCATTGTCCCATTTGCTATGCTGCATGTGTGTATCAGTAAATGTTGTCCCCGTAAATTAAGTTAAAAGGCGATGGATGATAAAGGGAGACCACAACCCCAAGACAGAAATCGCCTGTTGAATCCACCACTTGCATCTGGGACATTCTGTACTTGAGGAAGAGGAGTGAAAGGCGAAGGGGAGGAGAGAGAGAGAGAAAAAAAAAATCATTTACGCATCCATATTTCAACTCCTTTCTGTTCATCGTACAAGTCCAATACTTGCTTCTAAAGGATCCAGATCATTATCGCAACTGTCAGCACCGAGAAACCCCGGTGTTTGGAAACTTATCAACCATTGCTGAGGATGCTTATGGTGAGGTCGTTTTTTGTATTGTCACGAGGAAGCAAAATATCACATCAACTAATATTCAACTATTACCGGACTTTATTTGCTTTTGGACTCATTACTTTCATTTCAATATCTTTTTATCATTCATCTGTGCTTGTGTTTCGTGTTTATTCGTTTATTATTTGGGGGCAAGGTAGCATTTTTGTAAATATTGTGTATTCATGTATCGTATAATGAATGATTATTCACTGGTGTCATTGGGTGGTGGTTTGTGTGCACATATATATTTAATATTCGTTGGTCGTCATGTGTATTTATATTTATCACTGCCAATATATCCAAATTTGGTTTTACATATCTGTCTACTGTTGGCTTTTTATTTTGTTGTGTCGCGAAAATTAGGACAATCTGTAAGGAGTACAGCTTGTTATTGTTTTGAGTCTTCAGGCTAGTCCAAGGAAATAGTTCTGGTAGTGTAGTGGTCAGCCGTTACAACCTAAGGATGTGGAATGAGGATATAAAGTATGTAATACAGGCAAGTTAAAAAAACAACATTCGCAAAAAACAACTCTTGACTATATATTGGGGCAAGTATTCAAAGCAGCAGTTTGTCTGCTAGATCCAGCAGTATTTTCAGCTACCAAAATGTACTATTTGGATGGGAAAACAAAGTATTTCTTTAGTTTTTTTTTTTTTAAATAAAATTAAAGTAAAAGGTTAAACTGTCATCTGTCTATTTTCTTCCTGTAAACTGAAGCAAAGATATTTTTTTAGTTGTTTAAAAAAACAGTTTTACAATTGCAGAGTTAAAGAAACACAGAGAAGGTAGATTAAACTCGTTAAAAGTCTATGACAAATACACAGGCATAATAGGGAATAGAAGTGAATATGGCAGGTACTTCTCTGAAGTGGTTGATTGCTTTGGGCTTGGCTGAAATGGGTCATTGTCATGCCAGAGGATGCATTTTGTTGTGGTTCTGATTAGACTATACCAAACTAGTGGCAAGGCAGAATTTTTTTCTTTTTTTTTGACAAGGGGAACTACTGTAAAAATTGGTGTGTGGACTTAAAAAAATAGAATATGGGGAATTCATATTTTTTAAATCACATGCTCAACTATCAGTGATCATTACAGTCTGGTTTTACGCCTAAGAAGTCTACCATTGACATATCTTGGAACTGAGGGTTTCTATCGGGCATAAACATGACTATTGAATTTCTTTGCAGTCTGCCAATTTTCTTAAAGTGTTCGACTCATTTGATTGACCTGGCCTGTTGGATATCCTGAGACTTTGTGGGATTCCTTCGAAGTTTTTGGACATCATGGCCGGCCTGTGCACTGGTACTGTGAGTGCTATGCAGAGCGGAAGCGGAACGTCTGTGTTTTTCCCAGTTGATTCTGGGGTTTGTCAGGGGTGTGTTCTTACTCCTACCCTGATCAATGCTGGCATTGACTGGGTGTTGGGCAAGGGTCGTGAGGTCTAGCAGGTGAGGGGCATCGGTTGCTGATGAAAGATTTACTGATCTTGATCTTTTGATTTTCATAGAATCAATGGAGACTCTGATCTTTAGAGATTAAGTGAGAAGTCTTGAGCGTCTGAGCTTGCTGGGGAAAAGAAAACAAGATTCAGGCTTTTAATGTCCTCTTGGGCACAGCCATCAGCAGTCTGTCTGTCTGCGGAGAGAATGTGGACCTCGTCAAGAGGTTTACTTACCTCAGCAGTGACATTCATGTTTCTGGTGACTCTTCCAAAGAAGTTAGTAGATTAGGATAGCATGGGGGGTTATGAGGTCACTAGAAAGGGGTATGTGGTGCTCCCGATATCTGGACGAATGTTCAAGTCTTTGGAGTCATGGTGCTTCCTGTTATGCTATATGGTTATGAGACGCGGATGCTATCCAGTGGCCTGAGGTGAAGACTGGACTCCTTTGGTACTGTGTCTCTTTGGAAAATCCTTAGGTACTCATGGTTCAACTTTGTGTTGAATGAGCAGTTGCTCACAAAGTCCTAAATGAGGCACATTACCAAATTGTGAGGGAGCGTCCGTTATGGCACTAAGGCCACATGAAGTTATTCCCCGTGGGCGATCCGGGTCAGTGGATCATCATTGTTGGGGACTGGAGCGGCTGGACCAGACAAAGTAGATGCCCACATAATACCTGGCTGCAGCAGATAGTCGTTCGTATCGGGTTGGCCTATGCTACGTTTCTGCCTGGGGGATTGCCAACCGGTATCCTTAGCTGTTTTGTCATGTGGTGGGTTCAGCAGTACATATTCCCTGACCACTGGACACGTTATTCCATCAAATGAATCAGTAAATGTGACAGCGACATTAGTCTCCGGTAACAAGCAGCATTTTGAAAATCTTAATATAAACCAAATGTAAAGATGTTTTATATCATTTCTTGAGAGACTTGTTAGCAAATATCTAAAATGTAGTCCTGTCCCCCAAAATCAATTTCTGTAGTTTGGAATTATGCCATACATGTTGTTTAAGATGGATCTCTCAAAGTTAGTGATGCTCCAACTGCTAATGTGATTTGGGCGATTTTCACTGAAGAAATTTTTTTTATTTAAGACAGTGGAATAATAAACTGACAAAAAGGAATCAGAAGAGTTGTCTTATGCAATTTTCTTTTTTTTTTGTCATTTAATTAAAATGAATACTGTTTTTCTGAGCTTGGATGGTAAGCAAGCTTGTGTTAAGTACAGTACAGAAGCACACATTAGAAATTAGAAAAATAAGAGTTAAAGAGAAATTTGAATTACTGCTTAGTTTAAAAAAAAAAAGGTTAGATAAAAAGTAAAATTTGTCTACTTGTAAACTTGTTTAATCATGTTATCCTTGTATCTTCTTTATGAACATCTTATGGATAATTTGATAGATTTGTGAATTTTTTATTTATTTATTTATTTTTTAGGTTTGTAATATGTTTTATTTGTGTGTCTCATATTTCGGTTACAAACAAGTACTGTATAAATAAAATAATCCAATATTTATAACTGCACCTCAAGAACTACAAATATCTAGCTGGTACACTAGATTAAAATATAATCCTGTATAAAGTATTAGTTGTATATTTTAACAGCAAAAGTGCAAGTAATGATTTAAAAGTATTAAAACCCAAATGTGCATATACAGTTAGGTCCATAAATATTTGGACAGAGACAACTTTTTTCTAATGGTTGGTTCTGTATATTACCACAATGAATTTTAAATGAAACAACTCAGATGCAGTTGAAGTGCAGACTTTCAGCTTTAATTCAGTGGGGTGAACAAAACGATTGCATAAAAATGTGAGGCAACTGAAGCATTTTTTTAACACAATCTCTTCATTTCAGGGGCTCAAAAGTAATTGGACAATTGACTCAAAGGCTATTTCATGGGCAGGTGAGTGTGGGCAAGTCTGTCATTATCAATTAAGCAGATAAATGGCCTGGAGTTGATTTGAAGTGTGGTGCTTGCATGTGGAAGATTTTGCTGTGAACAGACAATATGTGGTCAAAGGAGCTCTCCATGCGGGTGAAAGAAGCCATCGTTAAGCTGCGAAAACAGAAAAATTGCTACAATATTACGAGTGGCCAAATATACAGTTTGGTACATCCTGAGAAAGAAAGCAAGCACTGGTGAACTCAGCAATGCAAAAAGACCTGGACGTCCACGGAAGACAACAGTGGTGGATGATCGCAGAATCATTTCCATGGTGAAGAGAAATCCCTTCACAACAGCCAACCAAGTGAACAACACTCTCCAGGGGGTAGGTGTATCTATTTCCAAGTTTACCATAAAGAGAAGACTGAATGAAAGTAAATACAGAGGGTGCACTGCAAGGTACAAGCCACAAGCCACTCATAAGCCTGAAGAATTGAAAGGCTAGATTGGACTTTGCTAAAGAACATCTAAAAAAGCCAGCACAGTTCTAGAAAAACATTCTTTGGACAGATGAAACCAAGATCAACCTGTACCAGAATGATGGCAAGAAAAAGTATGGAGAAGGTGTGGAACAGCTCATTATTCAAAGCATACCACATCATCTGTAAAACACGGTGGAGGCAGTGTGATGGCTTGGGCGTGCATGGCTGCTAGTGGCACTGGGACACTAGTGTTTATTGATGATGTGACACAGGACAGAAGCAGCTGAATGAATTCTGAGGTGTTCAGAGACATACTGTCTGCTTAAATCCAGCTAAATACAGTCCAATTGATTTGGGCGGTGTTTCATGATGCAGATGGACAATGACCCAAAACATACAGCCAAAGCAACCCATGAGTTTATTAAAGCATAGAAGTGGAAAATTCTTGAATGGCCAAGTCAGTCACATGATCTTAAACCAATTGAGCATGCAGACAGAAAGGCCCACAAACAAACAGCAACTGAAAGCCGCTGCAGTAAAGGCCTGGCAGAGCATTAAATAGGAGGAAACCCAACATCTGGTGATGTCTGAGTTCAAGACTTCAGGCTGTCATTGACAGCAAAGGGTTTTCAACCAAGTATTAGAAATGAACATTTTATTTCCAGTTATTTAATTTGTCCAATTACTTTTGAGACCCTGAAATAAAGGGATTGTGTTTAAAAAAATCTATATATTTTAGTTCCCTCACATTTTTATTCAATCTTTTTGTTCAACCCACTGAATTAAAGCTGAAAATCTGCACTTCAGCTGCATCTAAGTTGTTTCATTTAAAATTCATAATGGTAATGTACAGAACCAAAATTAGGTCCATAAATATTTGGACAGAGACAACTTTTTTCTAACTGTATATTTACATTTAAACATTGTTTCAAATAAATCAAACTGAAAGGTAAACAATGTATGAGAAAGTATATAATTTTGATTGCAAAATTGTAAAATCTATTTTCTTTTAACTTACGCTTTCTTTTAGATAAGTTCATTACAGAAGAAATTTAAACAATGTGACAACTTGTAATTATGAGCATTTTTTAATGCAATATATATTATTGATAAATATTTTTTGCACATATATTCAATTATATGTTTTAAGGCTATTTTATCTAATTTGGTAATTTTATTTTTGTCCCTATAACAGTTATCGTACGTAATTTCATTATAATACAGAATGAACAGGCAACACCTTTGGTCTATAGCGTAATTATAAAATTACAGAGCTAACATATTAATATAGAACATAGGGCTTCAATGCATGTGGTTTTGCAGGATCTTAGTGCAATAGTTTTTAGATAGAACTTTATTTGTCCCCGGGGGAAAATTTGGCTTTTTACAGAATCTCTTTAAATAAATAAATAAATAAAGAATAGGCAGATAAGTAAGTTAATAAATAAATATATACTTTGGTCTGAACACACAGCAGAATGACTGCCACATGTTCCCAGGTTTCATTTGACACGTTCTCTGAACAAGTCCTCAGAAATTAACATGACGCGTGTGCAAGTTGTATTACCAGACAAAGGTCGGGGGGCGCAGTGTGTGATGTCAGAGTCTCTGCTCACTATCTACATGCGACAGAAAGCCTCTATGCGTATCCTACAGGATTTATGTGTGCGCTTTGATGTTTGATGAATGTTTCGATATGGTGAAGCAAAATGCCTAAATACAGATGCATTTGTGGTGCTTTTATATGCAAGTGTCGCATATTTATGATTGTAATGACACTATACATTTTAAAAGTCTCACATACCTTCTTCTGTGCAGTCTTTTTTTTCTGGGGCTTCCTCCTGACCTGACAGCAGCGGCAAACAGGAATAGATCACCACACAGAACACATTAAATGTGTGATATTCCAACTCTCTGCACATTTAGAATCCTTAGATTTATACTTGAATACACTTTCATGATGAAATGCATTAAAGAATGTATGTTACATTTTACAGAAGTCGTTATTTTCGCTTAAATAATGAATGCTGTTAATAATTACACACATGGGGGTGACACTGTGGTGGAATGGTAGCACTACTGCCTCGCAGGGAGTCATGTCGCTGGTGTTCCCTGCCTGGAGTTTACATGTTTTCCTGCTGGGCTTACACAGTGTCCTGGTTTCCTACCAAAGATATGCAGACATGGTGACACTAAAATGACGCTAGTGCATGTGAGTGATTCTATTTACTTTGCGATGAGCTGATGCCCCGTCTAGGGATTGTTTCTGCCTCGTGCCCAATGCTTGCTGGAATGGACACATCACTGGATTGACTGATTTAATCATTAAAACATCCTTTTCAGAGATATTGTGGTAAGTTGTCATTGGAATTTAATGGGTGTTCTAGGCAATTCACAACATAGCGAAGAACCACCTCTTTTCACCGTGGTGATATCTTGCACTGACACATGGTGGATTCTTCCAGATTTATGTAAAGCACGTGCGCAAGTATAACCAGTAAAACACTTGTGTAGAAGGAGCGTCTGCTGGAGTATGTGTTGTTTCTCGTGAAGTATAAACCTGGCCTTAGTGTGTTAGTAAGAGGATGTGCATCATTGTTCATAATGGTACTCAGTTTTGTTGTAATTCTCTCCTTCACTATTACCTCCAAGGGCTCCAAAGTGTGTCCTGTACCTGAACTTGCCATTTTAATTAGTCTGTTAATTTGGTGGTCCTCTCTTGAAGTGATGTTACCAGCCACACTCGCCACAGTGTAGAAAATCACACTGGTCATCAGAGTTGCAGAAGATGTGAAGGATGTCACTTCCACATTAAGGAACACAGTCTCATTACGAAAAAGATCCTGCTCTTTCTTGTATGGCTCCTTTGTGTTCCGAGACGAGTCCATCCTGTCATTAATGTGGACTTCCAATTACTTGTAGGCGTGGACCACCTATACATCCACTCCTTGAATAGTTACTGAGCATAAATATTAAAATACAGATAATTCCCTTTGCATCAGAAACCAAAGTTCTCCACCTGACTCCTCCTGTATTGTCTCATTCCCTGTATTAATACATGCTGTAAGTACAGAAACATCTGGGATCTTCCGCAAGTGAAGATAAAATTATGACAAGACTGCTCAAAGAGACGAGGAAAAAAAAATCAATATCAAAATGGCCTGATCCAGTAATATGATATTCATGATCGGTATTGGCCCAAATTTTTTTTGGCAGTTAAGAATCTTGCTATAAAGTGAATAGAGTCTAACATATTACAGCAAGATAGGTTAACAATGTTTGCATGAGGTCTGCAACCGTAAGAAGAATAGCACTGAAGTTGGTCAGTTATCTGTTTAGCTTAAAAATAAAATGCGCTGTTACATTTATTTTTAGTTATTTCCTTTTGAATTTTTAATTGAATTTTCAGTTATATCTCTTAAGTTTTAAGTACAGTGTTCCAGGTATACTATCTGTTGCCAGTCTTATTGGTCTGTAACTAGCCAATAGATATTTGTACACACTGTTCACTGCATATTGTGGCTTTCTTCGAGCACCAAACAAGTAATCAACCACAAGGTTTAAATTAAATTTAAAGAGGGGTTGGATGAAAAATAAAAAAAAAAAGTTGTAAAGCCGTGAGCTGGTTGGAATTAAATCAGAAAGGGGCTGGAATCTACTTCAACAAAAAAATCCCTGTTGTTGTTATGCCTGTTCCATATTTTTTTTATGTATTTTGATATTTGTCTATTCCTGGGTAAAAAAAAAAAAAAAAACTGCTTCCAGTAGAGCTACCACATATTGATTTCAAATTAGAATACATCTGTTTATTTTAAAAGCCATTTTAATATTAGAGATAAAATTTAAAGTTTCAAATCTCCCCACTCGGCCTTACTTTACTACAGTAACCTCTTTTGGACCTACTTTACAGGGAGTTGACTAATTGTTTGGTCTGTAACTAAACTGTATTCGGGGACACTGCAAATGACAAACCAACCACTTTCTACTTATGCTAGTTAAAAACTTGGAAAGACATTTAATATGAAAAGAAAGATTTATGTAATTGTAGCATGCCACTGTTCCAGTTCACAGTTTGAAAGGAACAGTGAGAGTGCCACTCTCTATTACGTACACATATACACTGAATCATTGCTTTGTTTTGTTCATTTCACCTCTTAACAGTATAAATTTTGTTTGTACCACCTTTAATTGTCTTCTGGTTGCATTTCAGATATGCTTTATCTACAAATAACCCTGAATTGTAAACAGACTTATACCTGCTGTTTGAAAGGTTTTCATGTTTAAAAAAAATAAAAAATAAAATAGAAAATGCATTCCAACATTGGAAAATATTTGTTAAATGTTAATACAGCCAATTTACAGGTCTGAAAATTGGAAGCTTCTATAATATGTCTGTTTTTTCCTGAGTGATTTTATTATCAATTGTAATAAAAAGTACTCGAATAAGCAGAAGAGGATGGATGGATAATAAACAATGATAGCTCAATTTATATATAAGATTATAATTACAGTTGTGGTGAAAAGTTTGACATACTGTACACTCATACGAGGTGTGGCAGAAAAGTAATGAGACTGACAGTACCCTCCCATAGCTCAGTGCGAGCTTCAACTCCTTCCGTTAACTATGTGGTTTTTGTGACTGCTATTAGCGAAGTTGTGTTTTTGGTTGTGCGTCACGCAAAATGAAACAGAGGAATTTGGAGCAACGTTGTGCCATTAAACGGCAAGTGTGACGTTTGAAAAGTTAAAACAGGCCTATGGGGAACATTCTTTATCCCGAGCTCAAGTTTTTCGCTGGCACAAATCATTTTTGGAAGGCAGAAAACACGTTGAAGATGAACACCGTTCAGGGAGGACTTCAACTTCGAAAACCAATGAAAACATCGAACATGTGAACACTCTTGTGAGATCAGACTGTCGTTTAACATTAAGAATGTTGAGTGAACAATTAAATTTGAACAGATTTACCATTCATCAAATTTTGACTGAACATTTGCAAATGCGAAAGGTCTGTGCCAAAATGGTGCTGAAAAACTGCCCTCTCCATAACAGAATTTTTGACCTCAACAGGCATTCCTGTGGTTCCCCAGCCCCTTTATTCACGTGACCTCAGTCCATGTGACTTTTTTTCCTTTTTCCTAAACTGAAAAATGTCCTCAAAGGACGTCATTTCTGGACTTTAGAAAACATCCAAAAGAGTGTAACGGACATGCTGAAGACCATACCGGTTGAAGACTTCCAGCGCTGCTACCAACAGTGGGAACAACGTCTCCATCGGTGTGTAGCTGCCCAAGGGAACTACTTTAAAGGGGATAAGGTTTGAAAAAAATAAAAACTTTGGTAAATAAAAAATCAGTCTCATTACTTTTCTGCCACACCTCGTATAATGAAGCTTTATGTGAATGTATTAGACTTTAAATGATTTCTATTACTGTAAATGTAATAGGTTTATGGATTGCAGCAAAATCAGCATCTAAGTTCATGAGTAATAGAGCAGGGAAAAAATATGTGCAGTGCCAAAGTTTACAAGTATACTTGAAACCATCAGAGCAAAGTCTAATGTCAAATATTAAAATCAAAGAGAGCCTAATACATGAACTACCTAGAGTTAGAGAGAAAAGGGTAGAAAGAGGAAAGATATTTAAAAACATTCCAGCACTGAGTTATTTTTACATTACCGTAGATGCCGTTATATAAGCCGAGAATTTCGTCCTAGATTTTTGGCTTGGAGTTTGGGGGTTGGTTTATACAACGAGTATTGTTTCAGATTCAAGATTTCCAGCGCAATGCCGGTTTTGCCGATGAATATGGAAGTAAATAATGATGAAACCACAGAGCCATCTTTCAGATGAAGAAGTAACTTTGCATGCCGGTACTTTAAATTAAATAAAGAATTTATTCAAAATAGTGTTTAAGTTTGCGATTTTATTAATAAAATTTATAATAAATTATCGGGAAGTTTAAAATAAAAATCTTTGTTTTGATTTACAATCAACATCTTGCGTTACATTCTGGATGCGGTCACGTGTATCCGCTTGCGCGATTGTAAACAAACAACCGAGAGCGTTAGTAGAGTCAGTTGGAGCCCAGATACATGTTTTTGTGGATGTAATTTCGGTCATTGCAGTGAGATTTGCCTATATATATAATTCATTAAGACCATGTAAGCAAGACACATAATTGCTAAGGAAGGAAGAGAAGGTAAAGAAAGCAATCACAATTGAAACGAAGATGGAAATTGTGTGGAAATATGAGAGTGCTGTTTGTGTGACCGATCTCGCTAATATGTACAGCATGTTGAAATCCACCATCTCGACAATTTTACAAAGAAAAGATTTGCATAAGGAGTCTCCTTCTAAACAATAACCACCTTCCGTTTCATTCTCCTCCTCCTCCCTTCCTGCAGCCCAAAGATGTCAAATTAAATGGTGAGTACAGTATGAAATTGTTGTTTCTAGAATAGAATACCTTTTATTGTCACTATACACATCTACAATGAGATTAAAAGCAGCTCCTTCAGTGCAAAAAAAAGTTCTGTATAGGGCTTGTATGGTTGTTTTTTTAGCCTTAGCATAATGCCTGATCTGCGGCCCCGCTTCTGCTTTCTTTCCCTCCACCGTCTGTGTCGTCTCCTAGACCTGACGACAATCCACGGAGAGCCCGCTGGTCTCGCTATGTTGTCTGGGATGTTGTGCGTGTGATGCAAAACACTCGAAACAGATGTCTGGCTCTGGACACCGATGTCTATAAGGTTCTGACGGGTGTAGCGGATGTTCGCCGAAGCGATCGTGCACAAACAAGGAAAAAAAAAAGTACAAAACAGTGCACTGAAAAGGAGAGCCCTGAGCTGCTGTGACCATGCGCACCACCATGCTCCTAGCTTAATCTAGCCTACTTCTGGTAGGCTAGGCACTTTTTATAACTTTTTGGTTAGCACATTAGAAAAATTACTGGTGTTTTGGTAAATTATGCACATTATACAAACCTTTTTTATTATGAAAAGGTTAAGTAAGTGTTGCAGTGGGATGTTCGGAACGCATTATGGGTTAGCCTTCGCGAATGAATTAAGTTCGCAAGTCAAGGGTCCACTGTATTGCGTATTTAAGTTAATCAAATTTATAACGAGTCTCCGGAAATCCACCCGCTGATGTACCGTATTTGCTATATAGTTTCAACACAAAGGTTTCATTTTACCAAACTTCTCCGCAATCACTTCCTGGTTTCCATCAAAAATGCCGGCAGTCTCAAATTCTCGCCGATAAACATGATAAATATACCTGAAGAGACACTTTTAAGGAAATTTAGAAAATTTTGCTTGGAGAAGGGGGTCGGCTTAAATACCAGTCATCGGCAAATACATGTAATTTAGTAGGTAGAGAAGGGGGTCGGCTAATATACCGAGTCGGCTTGTATTCCGGAATCTACGGTATGTAGTTTTATCTCTTAAAAATGACAAAAAAATTAAATTAGATAAAACAAATAAAACCTTAAACACTCCATAGCAGGTTTAGTTTGCAGATTCTTGTGCCTTTTGTCCAGCTACTAATATACTTGATTTTTTCAGTAGTTACAAAGCGGCCCTACTCAGTAATTGTGTGAGGTACAATTTGTGGTTTGCCAACAACATTCTACTCAGGTATGTATAGTGTAAAGAAGGATTTCATTTTAAACTTATAAAAATGTCTTCATACCACTTTCCAAAGTGACAAGTAAATAGTCAACAAGATACAAACTCCTGACAAGTCAGCTGAAACACTTTACACTCATGATTTACATCTCAGATGGTCCATAAGGCGTTTTAACTAAAGGTACATTTGTTAACCACAGGGATAATGTAAAGGGTCAAAGAGGGCTGGTTCACCCACTTTAGCAGGTATGGGAAGATTTCTTTGAAAAACAAAGAACACAAACTTGACTAATTTCGAGACCCATGTAGCATCCAAGCCAACTGCAGCATGCTTATGGCTTTGGAAAAAAATATTATAGAACATCATCTACCTCTTTTGTCTTCTCTTAACCTCCTTAGCGCTAGACCAGAGTGTTCTTTGGGCTGTGAAAACCATGCTAAAAGCGTTATTTCTGAGTGCTACTCTGGCAGTTGTGCAGTTGTGTCTTACATAAGTGTTAGAGCCGAGAATCATTCGAGCTATAAAAGTACCGTCATTGCTGCCATTCTTTAGAGACATTGACTGAGTGCAGATTTTCACTAATTATGAAATATCTGCAATTTACCAACAATGAAGACTTTGATGAGAATACCGGTATAGCTGCCCAAACTGAAGAAAATTTGGGAGATATACCAGGCCATTGTAGCAAAATTTCAGTGTATTTATTTCTCAGACCGTGATGTCAGCATCGATGAAAGTCTTCTGACTTATAAGGGGATTCTGTCATGGATACAGTACATTGCGTCAAAAAGACCAAGATTTGGCAAGTTTTATGAGCTTTGTGAATCTAAAACGGGATACATTTGAAATTCAATTCTGTACTTGTGGACAGGGACAATGTTGTTTTTCAATAATGATTAGTGTCAGTATTGCCTAGTCTAATAGTAAAGCATATGAAGATGTTGATTTTGCATGAACGGTAAATTCTAACATTACTTCTGAATGTGCATGCAATGTAATAACAGTACTGGGTAACTTTGAAAGTTGCTGTTCAACGATCTCTGGTGTATGGCAGGTGTATTAAGTATACATGATCCCCTACGAAATTTCAATCTGTTCATAAGTCACAACTGTTATATGATCAAAACCATCAGATAGGGAAAGATACTCGGCAGCACTACACACTGAAACAAATTTCTAGGGTTGATGTGGTCTGATATGTTATGATGAGCTTATGTCGTTATTTGCACTTAGTGTATGTAACTGAAAAATATGATGATGCAATGTACTAATCAACAAAACATTAACTTAATATGCCTTGTTGATCCTCGAAGATGTGGGGTAACAAGTGAAAATATTTAAACTTACTTGTCAGGTTACATATCTATCAATAATTAAGTTTATACCTCTTTAAATAAACCCGTAAAACTATGACTAAGGAAGAAACCATTTATTTTAACGAAGTAATATAATGGCGTGTGCCTGTTCTCCTAGATTGCTTTGGATTTGTAATTTTTTTTTTTTATGATCTTAAAATCCCCTCAAATCTATTTTTAATGTAAATAATATAACATTCACATTCATATATTTTTAATAACAAATAAATTTAGCACTTATAACTTACACGGTCTGGTTACTAAATAATACTGGGGTGGTGATGGGGATCACTGGGGGTTTAGTCCTAAACAGGTTTTGATCATCACTGTCTAAGTCTTCTATGCTTAAAACAGCTTATATTTGAGTAAATTATTTCAAGAAATAATTAGTAACCTATTTTTGTTTTATTTATGTGCTAAATAAAACACACATTATAAACAAAACTGAAATACAAAAATTAAAATCGGAAAGAGCAATTGTAGTCAAGTAGAAAAAGCAGTCTTAAACAAATGAGTTTTAAGTTTAGATTTGAAATGTGAAAATGATTCAATATTTCTAAGCTCAGATGGTAATGATTTCCAGAGATGGGGAGCAGAGCAACCAAATGCTCTGCTCCCCATAGTGGTAAGTGGTAAGACAGACGAAGGGGACAGTCAGGTGTATTAAGGAAGAGGATATAAGGGTATGGGAGGAAGTGGCAACATGGAGGAGGTCAGACAGATATGGAGGGGCAAGGTTGTGGATAGCCTTAAAAGTTAATAGAAGAATTTTTAATTGAATGCGGAACTTAACTGGAATCCAGTGAAGCTGCTACAAGATGGGAGTGATATGGTGAACACAGGGGGTTCTAGTAATGATGCAGGCAGCTGAATTCTGGACCAGTTGAAGCTTATAAAGGGATTTGCAAGAAAGACCAAAGAAAAGGGAATTGCAATAATCCAGACAAGAAGTGACAAGGCTATGAACAAGGATAGCAGTGGTGTGGGGAGGGAGGGGCGAATACGATTAATGTTATGCAAGTGTAAATATGCAGATCGGGAGATGTTATTGATGAGGGACTGAAAGCATGAAGTACTATCAAGGATGACACCCAGACTGTTAGCCTGTGGGGAAGGGGAGACAGAGGAATTATCAATAAGTAAGGAAAAATGATCAGTTTTGGATAATGTTGATTTTGTACCAATGAGGAGAACCTAAGTTTTGTCACTATGTAATTTAAGAAAATTTGATGAAAACCAGGATTTGAATTCTGCTGCATTTAATAAATGAGGAGGGTGGAAAGGAAACAGTAGGTTTGCTAGTGAGAGAGAGCTGGGTGTCATCAGCACCAGTGAAAGCTAATGTTATCTCTCTATTATTAAAAAAAAAAAAATAATCCTGGAGAGAAACACAAGGGCGTCAAGACTGTCTCGCGATGATGTGGAACATGCGATTCTTGCAAGACACCCCCTACTTACAATCAGTATCAAATAAGCCAAGAAGCAGCAAAACATTCAGTCGTCTAAAGGATTTGAGCACATACTGATTCAGGGCTCTCAGCGCATTTAACGCGTATAAGGACAGTACGTTATAAATGAAACGTTGACGACTAAGCGAAGAAGAAAGCAGTGTGGAGAAAAGACTCAAAAGCGTTGTAGAGAAAAAAGAGCAAAAAGAAAAATCTAGGTGCAAATTCAGAAAATAAGGAAAGTAATTATCAGCCCGGAGCAAGTGGATTTGGAAAAAAAAAAGCATGTCCAATCCGGCTCAGAATTAAAAGACAGAGTAAAAGACAAAGTAGATTTTTTTTTTTTTTTATTTATTTATTAATTTTATTACAATCAATACATAGCAATCAAGTTTTACAAAAAAAAAAAGAATTATGCTAAGAACAGATCGATCCCCACCCTTGAGAGAGAGAGCAAGCCAAACGGTGTAAAATTTAAGGCTTTTAAAAATACCTAAATCAACAAATTCTCTGTGCTTTATAAAATCATTTCAAAATATTACTGATTAGATCCTGCCATGTTTTGAAAAAGTCTGCACAGATCCTCTAACTGAGTATTTGATTTTTCCAATTTTAAATAATATAACACATCAGTTTCCCACTGACTTAAAGAGGAGAGTTTGGGTTCTTCCAGTTTATCAGAATAAGTCTGCGTGCCAACAGTGTAGTGAATGCAATCACAGTTTGTTTGTCTTTCTCCACTTTAAGACCCTCTGGAAGAACCCCAAACACAGCTGTTAATGGGTTAGGAGGGATTGTGAGTCCAAGACTGTCTGAGAGGTAATTAAAAATTTTTGTCCAGAATAATGTTAATTTGGAGCAGGCCCAGAACATGTGACCTAGTGAGGCTGGGGCTTGGTTGCAACGTTCGCAGGTTGGATCATGCCCTGGAAACATTTTGAGAGTTTTAGTCGAGACAGATGTGCTCGATATATAATTTTGAGTTGTATAATTGTATGCTTTGCATATGGAGCTTGAGTGAATTCTCTGCATTGCTACTTTCCACTCCTTTTCTGATATATTAATTGAGAGGTCATTTTCCCAGTGTCCTCTTGGATCTTTGAAAGGAAGGGATTGTAAAAGGATTTTATATATTGTAGAGATGGAGTCTAACTCCTTGAAATTGAGCAATAATTTTTCCAGCGTGGATGAGGGTGCAAGATGAGGAAAATCTGGAAGGTTCTGTTTAACAAAGTTCCTGATTTGAAGATAGTGAAAGAAATTTGTAGCTGGAATGTTAAATTTGGAACGTAATTGTTCATAGGATGCAAAGACGTTGTCTATATAAAGGTCTCTAAGCAAGTTAATTCCAAATTTTTCCAGATATTAAAACTGCATATGTTTGTGAGGGTTGAAAGAGGTGGTTCTTTTGCAGGGTGCCACAGAAAGAAGCTTCTCCGTCTTAAAATGCTTTCTACATTGGTTCCAGATTCTAAGTGAGTGGAGCACAATTGGGTTATTAGTGTATTGCCGATAACGTGTGTTTATTGGAGCACAAAGCAAGGAATACAAAGAAGTACTGCAGGATTTTACTTCTATTGCGGTCCATGCCTGTGTATGTTCTTCTATTTGTGTCCAGGTTCTTATCGACTGTATATTTGCGCCCAGTAATAAAACTGGAAGTTAGGTAGAGCCATGCCGCCTTCTGCCTTTTGTCTTTGTAGGGTCGCTCTTTTGATGCGTGGATGTTTAGAATTCCAAATAAATGAGGTTATTGTTGAATCTAATTGCTTAAAGAACGATTTATTAATGTATATTGGTATGTTTTGAAATAAAAAAAGGAGCTTAGGAAGAATATTCATCTTAACAGTGTTAATTCTTCCAGCTAGTGTGAGATGAAGGGTTGACCATCTATGCAAGTCTTGTTTAATTTTTTCCATACAGACGACGAAATTTTTTGATAAAGAGCTTTATGTTTACTTGTGATGTTTACCCGAGGTATTTAAACTGTTCTGCAATGATAAAAGGAAGGGTGTCTAATCTAATATTATATGCTTGAATTCACGGAAAGAGTACACTTTTATTCAGATTAATTCTGAGACCAGAGAGCTTTTGAAATTCTGTGAGTGCTGCTAAGACTGCAGGCACAGAATTTTCTGGGTCCGATATATACAGTACCATGTCATCTGCATATAATGAGATTTTCTGTTCCAGTCCTTCTCTGCTAATCCCCTTTATCTGATCAGTATTTCGACAATGTATTGCCAGTGGTTCAATGGCAATTGCAAACAGCAGTGGTGACAAAGGGCATCCTTGTCTTGTGCCACGTTCTAGTTTAAAGTAGTCTGAGCAAATGTTATTGATGCAAACTGAAGCTTCTGGGTTAGTATACAGTAATTTAATCCATGCACAAATGTTCGGGCCAAACCCAAACTTCTCCAAAATAGTAAAAGGTATTTCCATTCAATCATGTCGAATGCTTTTCTGCATCCAATGATAATAATATTTCTGGGGTGTTTGATTTAGTTGGTGAGTATATTACATTAAACAGGCGTCGAAGATTTGAAGATAAGTGTCGGCCCCTAATAAATCCAGTTTGGTCTTGTGATATTATTGAGGGAGCACTTTCTCCATCCTTCTAGCTATGATTTTAGAGAGTATTTTAACGTCGTTATTCAGAAGTGAAATTGGTCTGTATGATGCACATTGTAATAAGTCCTTATTTTGTTTTGGAAAGACAGTGATTAGTGCTTGGCGAAAGGTTTGTGGAAGAGATTGGTTATCTCTGGCTTCTGTAAATGTTGCTAATAGGAGGGAGCTAGCTGAGCGGAGAATTTCTTGTAAAACTCTGCAGGGTAGCCATCAGGGCCTGCTGCTTTTCCACCTTGGAGTGACTTTATAGCATCCAGTAATTCTGATAATGACAGAGGTTTATCGAGCTCCTCCACACTAATAGCGTCAATTTGTGGTATCTGTAATTTATCCAGAAATGCATTAGATTGTATATTGTCTTCTTTAAACTCAGTAGTATATAGGGATTTATAGTAGTCTCTAAAAGTGCACATTATATTTTTGTGTTCGATGATTTTATCTCCATTCGTGTTAGTAATTACGAGATTGCGTTGCACTTCTTGCTTGTGAATTTGTTGCGCTAAAAGCTTATTAGCTTTCTCTCCATGTTCATAATAATGATGTCTGGATTTGTAAATTAGTTGTTCGGTTTCTTTAGTTGTCAAGAGGTTTAATTCTGAATGTAGAGCCTGCCTCCTCTTATGTAGAGTCTCGCTTGGTAGTCTGGCATGTTCTTCATCTATTTTAGTAATTTCGCTTTTTATCTCTGCTACTTTCTTCGCTTCGGATTTATTTCTGTGGGAAAGATATGAGATAATCTGTCCTCTTAAGAAGGCCTTAAGAGTTTCCCAGAGTGTTCCTGCAGAGATCTCAGGGGATGTATTTGTCTCTAGAAAGAATTCAATTTGTTTGGATATAAATTCAGTACAATTCTCGTCAGCTAATAGAAGCGGATTGAGACGCCATCTGCGGGTGAGTGTATGGGGCTTAGTAATTTCAGCTCCAAGATCATCGGAGCATGGTCTGAAATAACAATAGCATCGTATTTACAAGATTTAATCTTAGGCAAGAAGTTATTATCTATAAAGAAGTAATCAATCCTTGAGTAGCAATGATGTACTGGTGAGTAGAAAGAATATGTTCTTGAATTTGGGTTTAAAAACCTCCAGGGATCTGATAAGTTGTGATCAGTTATAAACTTTGTAATTATCTTTGCGGTGTTAGTTGCGTTCCCCTGTGGAGGAAGTCTTATCTAAAAGTGGATTTAGAACACAATTAAAGTCCCCAGCCATTATAAGTTTATGAGTGTTCAGATTGGGAATGGATGCAAATAAATTTTGTATAAATTCCTTATCATCAACATTAGGTGCATAAACATTTATCAAAATCATTTTACAGTTAGATAAGTCTCCCATGACCATCACATATCTCCCTTCAGGATCCAATACTACATCTGATGCTACAAATGGTACTGTTCTATGTATGAGAATTCCCACCCCTCTAGTTTTCTTTGTAAAACTAGAATGGAACATTTGGCCAGTCCAGTCTTTTGCAGCGGAACTGATCCTTACTTAGTAAGTGGGTTTCCTGTAAAAATACTATTTTAGCATTTAGACCTGTTAGGTGAGAAAGTACTTTCTTTCTCTTTAATTCGTGATTCAGGCCTTTAACATTCCAGCTTACGAAGTTAACTGTCCCATCATGGAGACACTGATTCTGAGTTTTTGGTGTCATATTATAGTCTTAACTGGAAGTGAAATAGTTTAGGTCTTAATTTCCTATTCCCCCAAGAGTTGTTGCCATGCAGCTTATTATTACGTTGATAGTTATAATTATAAAGATTGAGATGATAGATTAGATATAGATCAAGCCTGCTCTCTTTCTCTTCCCCTTAACCCCCACCCTCCCTTTTTGCCTCCCCAGGTGAGGCTAAAACCCACTTCATGCAGTCCCAGTCCTCTGACATACCCAGAGACAGAGCACGTCCAAAGCACATCAAGCCCCCATGCAGTGGCGCTTTAAGGTTAAAAGATAGAGATATCTGTTACCAATATAGTCTTTAAAAGAGGAAAAAAAAAAAAAAAAGAAAAGAATTTTGCACTTAATATATATATATATATATATATATACATATATATATATATATATATATATACATACATACATATAATCTTCATCAATTTTAGTGCATTAAGATGATATCCCCAGATAATAAACCCAGGTGATGGTGTTAAAGATGTGTCCAAAACAAGCATAACAAGTCTTAATGCAGTAATAGCAATAACAGCAAACCAAGGGTATGATATTGAACAGTCTCATTTAGGGTACACATGAAATAATTAGAAAAGAAAAAAAAAAAGAGGAGGAAAACGTAATTAAGCACAATAAAACACAAACATTTAGCGCCCTAGTAATACTAAGTAATGATAAGTAATAAGTAAGTAATAATAATATAAGAATATGAGAATATATGCTGATAAAAACCCGTATTTTAAAACAAATAGATCAGACAGTAGATTATTAATCCTAGCTTTATCATTTACCGCCATGACTCACAATTATGTATCAGAATAGTCCGGATCAGCTTTCTTAACTCATTTTCTGCCTCCTCCTTGCTAGCGAAAACATAGAAATGCCCCTGCCATTCCACTTTCAGTTTTGCGGATACAGGAGGCCGTATTTGACATTGGCTTGCCGTAGCAGCTGTTTAATATTATAGAAGGCGGCGTTTGATAGCTGTTGCTGGAGAGAAGTCAGGGAAGACGCGAATGTGGCAATCTTCATATATAATATCTTCCTTTTTTTCCTGAGGAGTTCCATCACCTCTAACTTAAATGATAATCGTTCAAAACGGACTATAAAAGATCTTGGTCGGGTCTGACGGTGTTTGATCAGCGTCGTAAGCCGCTGCTATCTCAGATTCTGCTTTAAAGTCGCCCCCGATTATTTTAGAAAAAAGTTCAGTTGCGAATTTCACCGGGTTTAAACTTTCTCGATTCTCCGGCAAGCCTTCAATTCTGACATTATACCTTCTATTCCCATCTTCTAAAGCAGCCAGTCTGTCTCCAAGTTTTTCTCCGAGTTTTTTCATTCAACTGACATTTACTGCTCTTTCCTCGGCACTGGCAGCTAGATGTTCGCTATTTCGATCCGATTCGTGAATGTCTCACTAAGATGCTCCAATCGATCAGCAAGCGTGCTCAGTTTAGCGAGTTTTTCTCAATGCGCTCTTCAATTTTACCCAGCACCTGTCGAAGTTCAAGCTGTACCTCTTGACGAGCCTTTCATTTGCCTGTTGGATTTCCTGTCGCAGACATTCATTGGCCTGTTTCATCTCCTGTTTCAGTCTCTCATGTGCCTTTGCCGTTGCTTTCTCATTAGCCTTCTCGCTTTTCTTTATATCTTGCCTGAGGTCAGCGAGCAACACTTTCAGTTCAGATAGCTCAAATGTGCCTTCTTGTACCGTAGATGAAGCAGCAGACTCTGCTGAAGCGGTGTCCCGCTGCTCCAGTCCCGCGTGATTGCGTAACTGAAGCCGCGGACCTCCCGCCTTTTCCAGTTTCAGGTAATCCTCTCCAATCGGCGAGCTATCCACATCTGCACTCACGATCGCACCTTCGCTCCCCTTTTCGCTCTCAGCAGGCGACGATGTAGCGGACCGTGGTCCCGAGGAGTCTGTACTTTCGCCCATCTGATCCAGGTCTGTCTCTGAGAGGCCGTATCTCGAACTAGGGCTTGCTGATCGCAGCTTGGATGTAGCTTTAGTCTTCGATTCTTTCGGACCCCCCTTCTTGTTGGCCATGTTTATATGTGTTTACATATACTGTAGCGGTCCCTCTCGGGTTGAATAAATACAGGATATCTCAGAATAATAAGCAAATAATATGAAAAATAGCACCACTGCTAGCGGAGCTCCACTTCAGACGTCCATCTCTCGCATCGGGGAATGAGGTGAGTAATGAAAAGGAGGTGCCCCAGGACAGAGCCCTGGGGCACACCTGAAGTAACAGCGGTGGGTTGGGATGTGAAAGTTTTAAGCTGAACAAATTGAGTGCGGTCTGAGAGGTAGGATCTGAACCAATCTAGTGGTGTGTGGATAATGCCAATTGAAGATAATCTATTGAAAAGAGTAGTGTGACAAATAGTGTCAAAGGCTGCACTCAGATCAAGGAGGATGAGAATAGTAATTAAACCAGAATCAGCTGCCATAAGGAGTTCATTAGTAATTTCCATAAGTGCCGTTTCTGTACTGTGGAGGAGACTAAATCAGACTGGAACTGTTCGTACAGATTATTTTGAGATAAATGAGAATGAAGTTAAATAGCCAATATTTTTTTCAAGAATTTTGGAAATGAGGGGTAGATTATAAATAGGATGAAAATTACTGAGATTAGTTGGATCAGCACCAGGTTTTTTCAGTATTGGGGTTATTGCAGCAGTTTTAAAAGATGAACACACAGTACCAGTAGTGAGAGAAGAGTGGATTATAGCAGAAATAAGAGGGACCAGAGAGGGGAGGCAGGCTTTCACTAGATCTGTAGGCAGGGGGGTCCAGTTGACATGTGGATGGCTTAGACTTACAGACAAGATCTGAGATTTCTGAGAAAGTAGGAAGCTGAAAAGAGAAAAATGAGTGAATTGGTGGGTGAAATTCAAATGAAGTACTGGAGGAATCTGTATCGAGAGACTGGTGTATCTTCTGGATTTTTTTTATTAAAAAGAGGACATAAGAGAATTGCAAAAATCTGTTGAGTAAAGGTGAGAAGGTAAAGAATCCGGGGTTGTGTGATATTATGAAAGCAGTGAAAACAATGACTTGGTGTTGCCTTCATTGGAAGAAATAATGTGAGTATACTAGTTAGATTTAGTTTGGGCAATACAGTCCTCGTAATAAAGTATATAGTTTTTGTACATCTTGTGAACAAAGAGTACAATTTTTTTATACAACCATTCAAGTTGCTGGCCTTTGGCTTTCAAAAGCTGAACTTCAGGTGTGAAACAGGGAGCAGAGAAGGAGAAAGAAACAGATCTAGTTTTTAACGGAGCGAGAGAGTTAAGAATACCATTAAGCCCAGTGTTATAGCATGAGACCAGTTCTTTAGGAGTGGATAAATTATGAATATCCATAAGTGAATCAATACTAGAGGAAAGAGTCCAAGTTGATATTCTTAATATTATGGAAAGACATGAGACTGAAAAGTGCAAGTTTAACATTGAATGAAATAAGAAAGTGGTCAGTTATGGGGGGAGTTCATCTGCAGTACAATCAAGCGGGGTAACTCCAGAACAGCAAATCAAGGCCAAGATATGTCCTTTGTATACTGAATTACTAGTTAAGTTTATTAGTGGCTGAACATAATTGCCTAGTTTCTGCAAACTGGTGAAAAACTAAATCAGATATGTGCATATTTTTGTGTATTTGTAACTTTTAATTTTTTCTTCATTTTAATCTAACAGCTAAAATACATGACACATTGTCAAAATAACTAGGTACCATAATGTTGTAAAATATTCTTTCTTGCATCTCTTCTTCTCTTTTTCTTTATCACTCACAATAGACAGTTAATGGATCATACTCCCCTTGATTTTAGATGTGACATGTGCTTGATAGTCAATTGGACACAGTAAGCAAATATTTTTCTTGTCATTCCACACTCCCTCACTTTCTCTATTGCTCATAATCTCAAATGTTTGTGTTTTTTGCTATTATTCCCCTATACCCCGTAGGAAACTGCCACACAACTTGCTGTTATTGTGTAGCACCTATTCTAGTTTAGATTGCTAAGCTTTGACATTACTTACTAGTTTTTCCATGTTCACTGAAAATGCATATGGTAAACTGAACAATGGTTCAAGCTCAGGGACTCCTCCTTACTAATTCTGCGCCCTTGACTGTCGATTTAATGTCAAAAATATGAAAACTCATTTTGCAGAGTACAGAAATAGCTTACTGGAGTCAATTCGGGGTTTTTATCTTGTTTTAGAAAGTCATTTTCAATTGCTGGTGTGAAGCATTTCATAAAATGTACGCAAGTGACGCATGTATTTGTTAGCATCTTGCTGTAAGTCTTTTGAAAATGTCAGTCTTGTGCTTTTAAGCTGCAGCTGCTAACTTGCAAATGTTTAAACAATTGCTTATTACATTGAACCATACATCCTGTTTGCTTTAATTATCCTTGTTGTGTTTTGAACTTGAATACAGTCAACCTGTGGCAAATTAAATTGATTGGACATTTAGAAAGTAGGGTTTTCAGCTCATCATAGTTTTTTTATATGTTCTGACATTATTTTACCCAGGAAAACCAATAATGTGATCGCCCATACATGTTTGCCTGTGGAAATGTAGTTTGGATGTATCTACAATAACAACACCACCAACATTTATTTATCACATTTTCATACAAATGTTGTAGCTCAGAGTGCTTTACAAGATAAAAAATTAAAGTAGGCAATACTAAGTAACAAAGAATAAAGTAAGGTCATATGGACAAGAAGACAAAAAAAAAAACCAAGAGAAAACTCCAGCTGGGCTGGAGTAAGCAATCTGCAAGGGGTTACAAGGCCACGAGACCACCCAACCCCCACTGGGCATTCTACCTAACATTAAATGATCTAAATCTGTCCTCATGGTTTTCAAGCTTTATGTAAAACAATTTGATGACTATGGTCATGTGCATATCTGGGGTACTTACTTCAATCCATCAGTGAAATGACTGCATGGTGCCTTGATCAGATTGCCACTACAGAATAAATGTAAAAAGAACAATAGGGAATAGTAGGGATTAGTACGGATTGTGGAGCCTTAATGAAAATAATTCAATGCACATATAGTTTTTCAGGGATACACTAACATGTAGCTATGAGAAAGGCGTATTAAACTATTCCAGATTATAGGTGCATAACAACAGAAGGCTCCCTCAACACTTCTTTTAAGTTTAACTCTTGAAATTGTAAGCAGACACTCATTCAAAGATCTAAGGTTACGACTTGAAGTGTATGGCAAGAGGCATTCCAAAATCTCTTTGTTGTTCCACCACCTCCCAAAGGTGCTCTAATGGACTGATATCTGGTGTCTGTGTAGGCTGTTTGAGTACAGTGAAATAATTGTCATGTTCATGAAAACAGTTTGAGACGGTTTGAGCTTTGTGGCATGGAGTGCTACCCTGCTGGTAGTTGCAATCAGAAGGTGGGTACACTTCGATCATAAAGAGATTGACATGATCATCAACAATACTTGGGTAGCCTGAGGCATTTAAATGATGCTCAGTTGGTAATAAGGTGCCCAAGGTGTGCCAAGAAAATATCCCAAACATCATTACACCACCACCAGCCTGAACTGTTGATACAAGACAGGATTAATCCTTGCTTTCAAGTTGTTGATAACAAATTCAGACCCTAACATCCAAATGTTGAGGCAGAAATCTAGACCCATCAGACCAAGCAACTTTTTGTAATCTTCTATTGTCCAATATTACCTGTTCTTAGCTGACAGCAGTGGCATCCTGTGTGGTGTCTAGCTGCTGTAGTCCACCCTCTTCAACATTTACATATTGTGTGTTCAGAGATTCTCTTCTGCATAGCTTGGTTGTAACATGTGGTTATTTGAGTTACTGTTGCCTTTCTATCAGCTCAGATCAGTCTGGCCATTCTCCTCGGACCTCATCAACAAGGCATTTTCGCCTCGAGATCTAGCACTCATTAGATATTTTCTTTTTTTGGAGCATACCCTGGAAAACCTACAGATGGTTGTGTGTGAAAAGCCCTGTACGTATATCAGCAGTTTCTGACCAGTCCATTGGACACTAACACACATGCCACATTCAAAATCACTTAAATCACATTTCTTCCCCATTCTGATGTTCAGTTTGAACTTCATCAGGTCATCTTGATAATGTCTACATGCTTAAATGCATTGAGTTGTTGCCATGTGATCAGCAGATAATGTATTTGCATTAACAAGCAGTTGAACAGGTGTACTTAATAAAGTGACCGGAGTGTGTATTTTAATACTGACATTCTTTCTGATAGGTTATTCGTAACTCACTGTATTAAAGCCAAGTATAAATAGATGTATTACGAGAGGGATTTTTTAAAATTTGCATTTATATTATATCTAGTTTATTATTTATGCTGTGTCATAGGCATATGCTTTATCAATTTCTTTTTGAAGAAGAGTATTTTGGTCTTTAGACTAGTTTCTGTGATGTCTTCAGTTGTTAAACCTTGTATATAGTCAAGTTTAATTTTATTTTCTAATAAAAGATATTAACAAAAGCAACATTGTTACATTTCCTTGTAGAGATTGTTAAAATTGTTTGATAATATGAAATTAAAGGAAGTGCCTGCTTACAACGCAAAACGTTTCCTTAAATATTGGTTTTCAGATAATTTTTTCTGTCTAATTACAGTATTTTTATACATTATATGGTAACAACTCTAGCGTAAAAGTTTAACAATCTATCCTGAAATATGAAACATTCAATGAGGGTAAATACTTTATTTTTTTAATAGCCATGTCAGCTTTCTTAACACTTTTGTACAAATGATTATCACTTGTTTGGAACAAACAATTTATAGTGCTTAATTGTTAATTTGACCTTGGCTTCATGTTAAGAGAAGTTAATCATTTGTTAACATATTTCATGATCAAACTTTTTTTTTTTTTTTTTTTTTTTTTTTTTAAAATAGGCTGTTCGCTGCTATGAATCTTTAATCTTGAAATCAGAAGGAAAGGTTGAGCCAGAGTTATTTTGCCAGCTAGGTCACTTCAATCTCTTATTGGAAGATTATTCAAAAGGTAAGATGAATTTTTTTTTCTGATTTAATTGATTTTATTAAAATAGCATTCCATACAAATAACTCAAGTTTAACAGAGAGCGAGAGAGAGAGGCCAGCAGAGTAAAACGTAAAGCTAGTAAAAATAAGTAAATAGATAATTTAATAAGTGAATAAAGATAAATAGAATAAAAGGGGGGAGAGAATCTGCTTCCTCAGTTTAAATTCTTATTCTAAAATGTTATTGATTAGATCCTACCAGGTTTTGAAAATGTTTTGTACAGATTCTTTAAGTTACCCACTAATTTAGAATGGAAGAGAGAGGATTCTTCCAGTTGACCAAGATAAGTCTATGTGCCAATAGTGTAGTACAGGCAGTTAGAATTTGTTTGTCCTCCTCCTCTTTTAAGACCATCTGGGAGTACCCTAAACACAGCTGTTAGCGGATTAGGAGGGATTATGACACCAAGGCTGTTTGAAAGGCATTTAAAGATTTTGGTCCAGAATGATGTTAATTTGGTGTGATTACTTTTTTGTTTTTTGAATGTGCTTTTCAGGGACGACATGATATTCAGTTAGGATAGTCCACATGATATGAACACCTTGAGTTGAACTTTGAGCATATGGAAAATAGCTTGTTTAAAATAATTTAAATGTGTTTTTCTTTTTGTACACCACAGTAGACTTGCTCTCTCTCTCTCTCTGCATATGTATAAATGATCCCCCTTGTGCTACTGTATTTTTAAAGTTGGCATCGAAAACACCTCAGTCATCCTTAAGTGCAGCAATAATAAAATGTCATTGTTCAACAGAATTTCCCCCCCCCCCCACATATATATATATATATATGTATATATATATGTATATATATATGTATATATATATAATATATATATATGTGTGTGTGTGTATGTATGTATATATATATATATATATGTATGTGTATATATATGTATATATGTATATATATATATATATATATATATACACTAATAAAAGGAAAAGCCCTCACTCACTGACTCATCACTAATTCTCCAACTTCCCGTGTGGGTGGAAGGCTGAAATTTGGCAGGCTCATTCCTTACAACTTACTTACAAAAGTTGGTCAGGTTTCATTTCGAAATTCTACGCGTAATGGTCATAACTGGAAGCTATTTTTCTCCATATACTGTAATGGAGTTGAGCTGGATGGCTGTGGGGGGGCGGAGTTTCATGTGACTTCATCACGCCTCCCACGTAATCACGTGAACTGAAGGTCCTCGTGCCACATCCGGCCCGGCGTGTAATTATATCCGGCCCACGAGACCATTTTATATAATTGTTATTAATGGCCCGGGGATATGAAGCGCTGGTAACGCAATAAACTACAGATCCCATAATGCAGCGCTTCAGCTGCCTTGCCGAACACTTAACACGTTAATCATGTCTAGCTTATGATGCTGCAAGTTATTGCGAAGCTAGCCCACACGATGCTGAAGAGAAAAGTTGATTGTGAAAATAGAGCCTTTAAAAACCGATGGGAGGCTGAGTATATGTTTACTGATATTGCCGGTAAACCCGTGTGTCTCATTTGTGGAGCTAATGTGACTAATTACAGAATTTAATCTTTACAACGACTAACAAACACAGAATGTAACTTGAACACAACACATCGTACAAATACGACCCTGATTGAAACAAATAATGATGATCGAATCCTTGATCACAGCAACACTCACAAAACAATTACTGTATATTGACAATCATGTTACGTTATTTTTAAAATGTTCCCTTTTCTTTTTCATAGCTTCTTTAACACACTACGTCTCCGTATAATATATATATATATATATATATATATATATATATATATATATATATATATATATATATATACCCCGATCTACATACTCTCAAATAGATAAGCTACACACCATGGCGCAATTGTAGAGGATTCGCCTGTATCGCCTACATCCGAGGTTTGATTCCCGAGAGGGGATGTACTGAGTATGTACGTGTGCTTCCCGATTCATTTTACCCTTGCATCTCCTTGGTTTGAGACGTATGAAAAAATATGCGGTTAACGCAGAATCATGTTACAGTAATCCCTCATCGATCGCGGGGGTTGCGTTCCAGAACCCCCTGCGATAGACGAAAATCCGCGAAGTAGAAACCATATGTTTGTGTAGTTATTTTTATATATTTTAAGCCCTTTTAAACTCTCCCACATTGTTAACATTATTAGAGCCCTCTAGACATGAAATAACACCCTTGTAGTCAAAAGTTTAAACTGTCCTCCATGACAAGACAGAGATGACAGTTCTTTCTCACAATTAAAAGAATGCAAATAGATCTTCTCTTCAGGAGCAGAGAATTTCAGAGGGAGAGAGAGAGAGCGCTCGCAAAGAAAAGCAATCAATCAAAAAATCAATACTTGTGCTTTTAAGTTTGCCGCGGCATTTTTTAGAGGAGCGTTAGTATCTTCTAAGCAAACAGCCTCTGTGCAAACAGCCCCTCTGCTCACATCTCCTCCGTCAGGCGCAGAGAACGTCAGAGAGAGAGAGCGAGATTAAAGCAACAATCAAAAAATCAATACGTGTGCTTTTGTGCTTTTAAATATGCCGAGCACCGCAATAAAGCGGCATTTTTTTAGAGGAGCGTCAGTATCTTTTAAGCAAACAGCACCTCTGCTCGCAGCCCTCCGTCAGGCGCAGAGAATGTCAGAGAGGGTGAGAGAGGCAGAGACAAGCAAACAAGCTCAGCGCGGGATGCATATCTTATACCATTGAGGAGTTTTAGTTAATATGTAATACATGCTCTGATTGGGTAGCTTCTAAGCCATCTGCCAATAGCGTCCCTTGTATGAAATCAACAGGGCAAACAAACTGAGGAAGCATGTAGCATAAATTAAAAGACCCACTGTGTGCAGAAATCCGCGAACCAGCGAAAAATCTGTGATATATATTTAGATGTGCTTACATTTAAAATCCGTGATAGAGCGAAACCGCGAAAGTCAAAGCGCAATATAGCGAGGGATTACTGTACGTTATTTTTAAAATCTTTCCTATTCTTAGCACAAGCACAGCTGAGAAGCTTCGATGCATGTACTCCATAACAAAAAATAACGCATTTAATCTCACTTTCAATTCCAAGCAAAGGGGAACTTTTGTCAATGCATTATTTCCTGGTACATCGATTACACTGATTCACACATCACAGCTACAAAAATGTTACACTCGAAATGAAGTGCGTTCCTACGACTGATCGGAGGAAAATTTAATTTAAAAAAACTACCCGAGCGAAGCCTTGATAAAAGCATGGTTTTGTGCACACTGAAAAGCAAGCAAAATTAGATGCATTACAGAAAGCGGACTTTGTGGCTCTTACTGGGATCATTGGACTTCCGTGACGTTAGTAATTCTAATTACATCTAATTACAAAATGTTCAATGATCACACTGTTTTAGCCTAATGTACAAAATAATTTTGGTTAAGGTTACTCAGAGTTTAAATATTAAGTTGGTCAAATTACCTTTTATGTTTCTGACTTATTTTTTTAAGAAGAAAAACTGCACTTTATGTTGAAATTTTGGTTATTATTATTTAAAGACAATACCATTCTGAAAATGTACTTAAAGTACTTAAACTACCACTTTATTTTTAAGTCTGCCCAATTTTAACCAGGATGATATTTTTGTTTCTGTTTTGAATTCAAATGCAGTTTAAAAGCATTTTTTTTTCAGAAATTAAAAGAGCTTGAATTTACAATATTCATTTCCATGGCTATTATTTGATTCTGTCGCCCACTAAAACCCTTTTAAATTAAAAAAACACATTTGCGATTTGGGGCAAATTTTACGTGTGCGATTACATACGATTGATCAAGATTAATTATTACACAGCCTCTAATTAATTGGATTAATTTTTTTAATCGAGTCCCACCCCTAATATATATAAAGTAATCCCTCGCTATATTGCTCTTTGACTTTCGCGGTTTCACTCTATCGCGGATTTTAAATGTAAGCATATCTAAATATATATCATGGATTTTTCGCTGGTTCACGCTTTCTGCGGACAATGGGTCTTTAATTTAGGTTACATGCTTCCTCAGTTTGATTGCACAGTTGATTTCATACAAGGGACGCTATTGGCGGTTGGCTTATAAGCTACCCAATCAGAGCATGTATTACATATTAACTAAAACTCCTCAATGCTATAAGATATGCTTCCCGCGTGGCGCTTGTTTGCTTCTCTCTATCTTTCTCACTCTCTGCCTGACGGAGGGGTGTGAGCAGAGGGCTGTTTGCACAGAGGACACGGACGCTCTTCTACAAAATGCCGCTTTATCGCGGTGCTTCTGTATACTTAAAAGCATGTATTGATTTTTTGATTGTTTGCTTTTCTTTGCGAGCGCTCTCTCTGACATTTTCTGCTCCTGACGGCGCTCCTTTAAAGATAAGATATATTTGCTTTCTTTTAATTGTGAGAAAGAACTGTCATCTCTGTCTTGTAATGGAGCACAGTTTAAACGTTTGACTAAAGGGTGTTATTTCATGTCTAGAGGGCTCTAATAATGTTAACAGTGTGGGAGAGTTTATAAGGGCTTAAAATATCTAAAAATAACCATACAAACATATGGTTTCTATTTCCTGGATTTTCATCTATCGCGGGGGGTTCTGGAACGCAACCTCCGTGATCGAGGAGGGTTTACTGTGTGTATATATATATATATATATATATATATATATATATATATATATATATATATATATATATATATATATATATATATATATATATATATATATATATATATATATATATATATATATATATATATATATATATATATATATATATATATATATATATATATATATATATATATATATATATATATATATATATATATACATACACACACACACACAAGGGACGCTATTGGCGGATGGCTTAGAAGCTTCCCAATCGGAGCATGTGTTACATATTAACTAAAAGTCCTCAATGATATAAGTATGCTTCTCACGCGGTGCTTGATTGTTTGCTTTTCTCTCTCTCTCACCCTCTCTGACATTCTCTGCGCCTGACGGAAGGGGTGTGAGCAGAGGGGCTGTTTGCACAGAGGCTGTTTGCCTAGAGGATACGGACACTCCTCTTAAAATGCCGCTTTATCACGGTGCTTCAGCATACTTAAAAGCCCAAAAGCACGTATTGATTTTTTGATTGTTTGCTTTTCTGTCGCTAGCTCGCTATCTCTCTCTGACATTCTCTGCTCCTGACACGCATTCTTTGAAGAGGAAGATATGTTTGCATTCTTTTAATTGTGAGAAAGAACTGTCATCTGTGTCTTGTCATGGAGCACAGTTTAAACTGTTGACTAAAGTGTGTTATTTCATGTCTAGGGGCTCTAATAATAACATTGTGGGAGAGTTTATAAGGGCCTAAAATATATAAAAATAACCATACAAACATATGGTTTCTACTTTGCAGATTTTCATCTATAGCGGAACGCAACTCCCGCGATCGAGAAGGGATTACTGTACACCATTAAGTGAAAAATGACCAAACTGTGCCCAATTCACCATTTTCCCTCCCTGGTGTCATGTGACTCGTTAGCGTTACAAAGTCTGAAGTGTGAATAGGGAGCAGGTGTGTTAAATTTGGTGTTATCACTCTCACACTCTTTAATACTGGTCAGTGGAAGTTCAACATGGCACCTAATGGTAAAGATCTCTCTGAGGATCTGAAAAATAGAATTGTTGCTCTGCATAAAAATGGACTAGACTATAAGAAGATTGTCAAGACCCTGAAATTGAGCTGTAGCACATTGGCTAAGAACTTACGGCGGTTTAAAAGGACAGGTTCCACTCAGAACAGGCCTCCCCATGTCCAACCAAAGAAGTTGAGTGCACGTGCTCAGCATCATATCTAGAGGTTGACTTTTGAAAATAGACGTATGAGTACCTCTAGCAATTCTGCATATGTTGAAGGGGTGGTGGTGGGTCAACCTGTTAGTGCTCAGACCATACGCTGCACACTGCATCAAATTGGTCTGCATAGCTGTCGTCCCAGTAGGAAGTCTCTTTTAAAGATGATGTACAAGAAAGCCTGGAAACAGTTTGCTGAAGATAAGCAGACTAAGGACATGGATTCCTGGAACCATTTCCTTTGGTCTGATGAGACCAAGATAAACTTATTTGGTTCAGATGGTGTCATGCGTTTGTGGCGGCAACCAGGTGAGAAGTAATAAGATAAGTGTTTCTTGCCTGTTGTCATGGATGGTGGTGGGAGTTTCATGGTTTGGGGCTGCATGAGTGCTGCCTGAACTGGGGAGCTACAGTTCATTGAGGGAACCATGAATGCCAACATGTACTGTGGCATTCTGAATCAAAGTATGATCTCCTCCCTTCGGAAACTGGGCTGCAGGGCAGTATTCCAACATCATAACAACCCCAAACATACCTCCAAGATAACCACTGCCTTGATAAGAAACTGAGGGTAAAGGTGCTGGACTGGCCAAGCATGTCTCCAGACCTAAACCCTGTTGATCATCTGTGGGGCATGATCCAACTGAAGGTGGAGGAGCGCAAAGTCTCTAACATCCACCAGCTTTGTGATGTCGTCATGAAGGAGTGGAAGAGAATTCCAGTGGCAACCAGTGAAACTCTAGTGAACTCCATGCCAAATAGAGTTAAGGCAGTGCTGGAAAATAATGGTGGCCACACAAAATATTGACACTTTGGGCTGAATTGGACATTTTTCACTTCAGGGATTTACTTACTTTTGGTGCCAGCGGTTTAGACATTTATGGCTGTGTGTTGAGTTATTTTGAGGGGACAGCAAATTTACACTGTTATACAACCTGTACACTGACTACTTTACATTGTATTTAAGTGTTATATCTTCAGTGTTGTCCCATGAAAAGATGAAATAAAATATTTACAAAAATGTGAGGTGTTTACTCACTTTTGTGAGATACTGTATGTGTGTGTATGTATGTATGTATGTATATGTGTATATCTTTATATACAGTCATATGAAAAAGTTTGGGAACCCCTCCTAATTGTTTGGATTTTTGTTTGTCATTCGCTGAGCTTTCAAAGTAGCAACTCCCTCTTAATATATGACATGCCTTATGGAAACAGTAGTTTTTCAGCAGTGACATTAATTTTATTGGATTAACAGAAAATATGTAAACATGCATCATAACAAGATTATATAACAAGATAATTTGGGTGCCCGGACAGAGATATTACATCAATACTTAGTTGAGCCTCCTTTTGCAAATATAACAGCATCTAGACTTCTCCTATAGCTTTTGATGAGATTCTGGATGAAGGTATTTTTGACCATTCTTCCATACAAAATCTCTCCAGTTCAGTTAAATTTGATGTCTGCCAAGCATGGATAGCCTGCTTCAAATCATTCCATAGATTTTCGGTGATCAAGTTGGGGGACTGCGGCAGCCATTCCAGAACATTGTACTTCTCCCTCTACATGAATGCTTTTGTAGATTTCGAACTGTTTTGAGTCGTTGTCGTATTGGAATATCAAACCCCTGCATAACTTCAACTTTGTGACTGATGCTTGAACATTATCCTGAAGAAATTGTTAATATCGGGTTGAATTCATCCGACCTTCGACTTTAACAAGGGCCCCAGTCCCTAAACTAACCACCAAGCCCCACAGCATGATGGAACCTCTACCAAATTTGACAGTAGGTAGCAGGTGTTTTCTTGGAATGCAGCGTTGTTCTTCTGCCATGCAAAGCGCTTTTTGTTATGACCAAATAACTCAATTTTTGTTTCATCAGTCCAAAGCACTTTGTTCCAAAATGAATCTGGATTGTCTAAATGAGCATTTCCATACACCAAGCATCTCTGTTTGTGGCACGAGTGGAGAAGGGGCTTCTTTCTCATCACCCTGCCATACAGATGTTCTTTGTGCAAACTGCGCTGAATTGTAGAACGATATACAGATACACCATCTGCAGCAAGAAGTTCTTGCATGTCTTTGTTGGTTGTCTGTAACCATTCTCACAATCCTGCACATATGCCACTCCTGTATTTTTTTTGGCCTGCCGGACCTGGGTTTAACAGCAACTGTGCCTGTGGCCTTCCATTCCTTACAGTTGAAACAGATAGTTTTAACCTCTGAGATATCTTTTTGTAACCTTCCCCTAAACCATGATACTGAACAATCTTTCTTTTCAGATCTTTTGAGAGTTGCTTTGAGGATCCCGTGCCGTCACTCTTCAGAGGGAAGTCAAAGGGAAGCACAACTTGCAATTGACCATCTTAAATACCTTTTCTCATGGTTGGACACACCTGTCTATGAAGTTCAAGGCTTAATGAGCTAATCCAACCAATATGTTGTTGAAAATAATCAGTATTGAGCAGTTACATGCATTCAAATCAGCAAAATTACAAGGGTTCCCAAATTAATTTTATACAACTAAATACTGCTTCACTAAAAATCTTTGTTTGGAAAACACCCCAGTACTCAGATGTTCCTAGGAAATGAAAGACATTCCACTGTGGTTTTTTTTTTTTTGAATGTAGAGTAAATTATTATGCAGGCTGAGAGGGGTTCCCAAACTTTTTTCATATGACTGTATATATAATTCTTTTTTTGACTATATTCCAAAGTGTTAAAACTAAATTGTGTCTTATGTTAACTATTTGCGAATAGAAATGACATTCACTGGCCAAATATTTAGGCGGCCCATGAAATGATTTTTATGTTTTTACTTTTGAGTTTAATTCCTCTTTTGATTGGAGTGGAAGAAAGTAAAGGCTGGCACTCTCTTTGGAGGTTTCTTAAATGTTTCGGGGTCCACATTTAAAGTCTGTGATGTGAATATATGTGTACAGAATTTTGGAGAGCTGTGGGGTTGTGAAGCATGCCTGTTCAAAGTAATCAGTTGTGCATTTAATGTTAATGATGTTGGAGGGTCGAGTGATGAAGGTCTTTTTTCTCCCAAAGTCCATACATTGAAATGTATAGGGTGGTCTAGATCTAATTATGCAATTTTCATTACACTAACTTTATTACATAGAAAATCACCCGAAAATTCCTGGACCATTGAGAAGTGTGCGAACTGACGACATGAAGTATCGTCTTTGTGCCGAACTGGAATTGTCCCCGAATAAATCAAACTCATCCAGGCAATCTGGATCACCCTATATATTCCAGAGGAGCCACTCATTAACTTAGTGCCATGAGGGCTGAACGATATATATTTTTAATATTGCCATTGCAATGTGTGCATGTGCAATAGTCGCATTGCAGGATGTGTGATGTCCAGTAAGGGAAGTGAAATATGTCATGATACATTTTTTTTGATGCTTGATATCAAAGGAAAACTGACATAATTCTTATTTTCCATGACTAGTGTACAAGTAAAGAATGACTGATTTTCAGGGCTCCTGGATACATTGAGTTTGCTGCTACAGGGTGACATACAGTACAGGCTTTGCATGCATAGTGAATCACCAGTCACCATCATTCTTGATTAGTAGAAATACACTGCTGCAAACATTTGAGGCCATTTGTGATCACTGGTCTTTTTAATGAGAAATTGGCCAGTCTAAATGCGAATAAAAGTATGATTTATATAAAAGACAAGATTATATACATCACACAAAAAAATAATAGTTACTCGCAATATTAAGTCACAGCTCTAAAGGTTTATAAAGAAAGTTGCATCCAATAGAAAAAAAAACCTTAAGTTGGTCATGTGTTTGTATTTAGTATTGTGCAGAGACAAATTAAATGAAACTTGACTACCAGACAATTTTTACCTTAACGGACATTTTTAATAAACAAAATTGTTCTCAACTTTCCCTGGTTCTCATACTGTAATATGACACCCTTAACGATACACTCCTACATTCCAGCAGCAGTTACAAAAATCTGTCCACAAAGCCACTGTGGTTTCTTGTTTTCAAAACAAACTGATTCTGTGGTAGTTCCTTTATCACAACTTCTGCGCACTCAGTTGTACAGGTTACATGAGGAAAGTCAGGAAATGCTCAAATTGCCTTTTCATCTCGACTTGCTCACCATGATGGTAAAGATATTGTATCTGGGTAGCCTTAAGTATATCATCTGATATGGATGGCTTGACACAGCTCAAAGACGATTGCAAGATACATAACTAATCAGCCAGTTCTCAATTAAGTGTCCATCGGCAAATACCCTATTGTTGTTAAATCCTGTAAATGAGCAGGGATCTTGCGATTGTTTTGTCTTATAGTCTCTGCAATGCAGGCTCCAGTTTTGTGTGCAGCTCCAGTAGGGTTTCTCTAGGAAGTCTAAATCGACTTGCAAACCAGACTTAATTATGTGCGAAAAAATCATTATGATACCTAAAAGCTTGCTTTTATCTGTCATTTGAAATATCACCCAAAAGAGCCATCTCTGCCATGGATAGTCATGTTGAACAACTCGCAGCAAACCCTTTTTGTTATAGACAAAATAGATTGGCTACTCTCTAAAAGCATGTGACATGAAGCATATAGATTAGGTGTTCTTACCAACAGCAAAGACAACTGTATTGAGAAATCACGTTAGTAAACTGTGATATACAAAAACTTTGGAATGCAATTGATGCTTCATTGAAATGTACAATGAAAGTGGGATTATCTGTTCACTTCATTGTCATGTTGAGTGGAGTCCTTAAAATGCCAACAACAAAATGTCTTTGTAGAGCTTTAGGCAGTCAAAACTTGCTGTACCTTTAAGCCAGTTTCCATGCCAAGTTCATGCCTTTTAAATTCTATCTTTTTCATAAGAAATGGCTTGCGCACATTTCCATATATACTATAAGGAAGTTTTTATATATACAGGTACTCCTCACTTTACGACCGAGTTCCGTTCCTACGACTATGTCGTTAAGTGAATTGGTCGATAAGCGAGGAGCTTGCGCCGGGAATATAGGATCGAAAATTTATGCATTTTTTCCATATGCCTTGCATACACTTATCTGTCATTTCGTCCCAAGCTGATTTGTTTTTAATGCAATATAAAATACTGTAAGATTTCCAAAAATCACGAATTGTTACTACATAATTTTCTGTTGCTGCTACAGCTTGGGAAGAAGTTGTGCACAAATCAAACTCTTTGAATGTAGCTACAGCGCCCTGATCCATTAGCTGTTGGACAGCAGTTGTGTTTTTAGGAAGATACACTACCTTTACGTCTGGGTGTAGATCATCAAGATGCTGGGGGTGGCCTGGAGCATTATCAAGCAGGAGAATAATTTTAAAAGGAACTCCCATTTCCAAACAATAATGCTGGACTGAGGGTATGAAGCAGTTCAAAAACCAATCTTAAAATAAAGGTTGAGTCATCCATTCCTTTTTATTTGCATGATAGTAAACGGGAAGACTGTTTTTACTAATGTTCTTTAATGCACGTGGGTTTTCGGAGTGATAGACCAGGAAAGGCTTTAACTTGAACCCAGCGGCATTCCCTCCCAACAACAACGTGATCCTGTCTTTAAAAGCCTTGAAACCGGGCATTGCCTTAGCTTCTTTGTGCATATAGGACCTTTCAGGCATTTTTTTCCACCAAAGCCCAGTTTCATCCACATTGAATTTTTTAATTATTCCATCCAATTCGTCAACAAATTTTTCTGCTGCTTCTACATACGTGCTTGCCGTCCATGGCTTATTATAAATGATTCTGTCGATTTTTCGCCTTAATGTGTCTTCGCCTTAGCTTGAATTATTAAAAGGCTTTTCAGCATATTATTTTGCATCTGTTTGTCAAACCAGATCGCCAATAATTTCTCCATCTCTTTAATAAGACGTTTTCGCTGCCTAGTTATTATGGCTTTAAATCAATGATTTCACTGCCTCTTTCACTCTGTTTATCCTTTGAAATCATTGAAATTGTTGAATGTGCCAATTTCAAGTCACATGCTATTTCTTTAACTGTTTTACCAGCTTCGTAGTCTTGTATGATTTTTATTTTCATTTCAAGGTCGATAGCTTTCCTTCGTTTCTTAACAATTTCTCCAGATGATGCCATACCTTTTCTTTTCGTCAAGATCTGTACTATTTTGGGGTTACAAATATGTAAAAAAAACGAGGTTACACAGTGACTGCTTGTAGGAATGAAACTGACTGAAAAAGCGCATAGCAAGCCTATAGTACGCTCAGTGTGCATGTCACCATTCGTCACTGATCGACACTCAAGCTGAGAAAGGGGATTCCCTGAATTGCAGGTCGAAACTCGAGTGGTCGTTAAGCAAATAGGTCGTAAAGTAAGGAGTACAGTGGAACCTCGGTTCACGACCATAATTCATTCCAAAACTGTCGTAAACAGAGTTGGTTGTGAACCGAAGCAATTTCTCCCATAGGATTGTATGTAAATACAATTGAGCCGTTCCAGACCGTACGAACTGTATGTAAATATATATGTAAATATATGTAAAGATTAAGCACAAATATAGTTAATTACACCATAGAATGCACAGTGTAATAGTAAACTAATGTAAAAACATTGAATAACACTGACACAAAACAGCCAGGCTCCCTGCTCAGCTACACGAGCAGCTCTCTCTCTCTCTCTCTCTCTCTCTCGCTCTCTCTCTCAGAACAGAGAGGAACATTTCAACAAATCCGAAATTTTTTTATAAACCAACCACAAGCAACCAAAAAAGTAACAGTGCAGGAGATCACGCTATTAGCCTTACAGCCCGATCGCTGTAAACACTTTTTTAAAAATGAGTTTTAAGCACAGCGGAAAAAAAGAAACATTTGAAAAGAGAGAAAAGTAACATTGCAACTATTCACGCTACGAACTGAAAAATTAACTTTTGAAAAATCCGTAATACAAATACCACCAAGAAAACTAACCTTGCACGAGTTGAGTTCTGGCATTAAGTGAGGAGGAACTGGGTGGAGTGGAGGGAGAGTCTGGCTCCACAATGGAGGGATGTTTTTCTCCAGGTGTTTTCTCTCTTGTGATTTCTTGGGTTTCTGGTGTTTTTAGCTGTTTAGCTGGTGGGAGCGAAAGCCTCATGCAGCCATTCCAAAAACAAAGTCCTTGTGACCCAACCCTTCGTGTTTGCCCTCCACATTACTGGCAGTCTGGCTTTGTTTACATTGTGCTGCTTGAAAGCATGAGGGTTCTCAAATTGGTAAATGAGTAAACTGGTAAACAGTTTTTTCACCTGTTCCAGCACTTGAAGCCTCTGCCTGGTTAACGCTGTAACTCCTTCTGCAATATCAGCTGCTTTAATAGATTATTTCTGCTTTAGAATGGTTGAAATCATAGATTTTGACTTCTTGTACTTGGCGACAAGATTAGTAACACGCTCAAACTTTTCAATAATTTCTTTACTTCGATTTCAATTTTCTTCAAAACTTTCTTCTCAGCACCCTTCACTTGCTTAGAAGCCTCTCTCTCTCTGCTGTATACCTCCCCCCACCCCCAGCAGCAGGCAGGCACGTACATGCATGCAAACCCCCATCCCTCAGTAGCAGGCAGGCAAGCACGTGCAGCAACCTCCTGCTGCACCTCCCCCTCAGCAGGCAGGCATGTGGCTCTCTCTCTCTCTCTCTCTCTCTCTCTGCAGCAGACAGCCAGGTCGGAAATGGCACGCACAAACCGAAAGGGAAACTGGCTTGTTCGTATACCGAGTGTGTGTTCGTGAACCGAGGTGTACGTGAACCGAGGTTCCACTGTACCTGTACATGTGGCTTTTGGGGTGACATTTGTAATTTGAATCAATATGTGTCATCCATTAAATATTCCCTGTTTTGCAAGACCTTTTAAGCCTGCTAATAATGCAAATCTGCCTACTAGGGCCATTCCGATAATATCAAGCTGATATTTGATCTTTAAAATACGCATCTTTATCAGTTGAACCTGCACCAATATTATGATGCTGAAACTCTTTCTTGCAAAGAACATATATTAGGTTATTTCTCCAGTGTAAAAGACTGCAGTTTGAAAAGCTGACTGAAATGCACAATTATGTCAAAGAATTGAAGGTTAATGATGTATGTGCCAAAGAATTTCATATGCTTCATTCCAAGAAGATGCATATGGTCTTTTGTGTACTTACTGTTATACTTGAAGTTCATAGTATTCTATGTTTTTCTGCTTTTCACTATTGTCTCCACAGCATAAAAAAGGGGTTGTGTTACATTTTATGTACTAACTAGCAAAATACCCACGCTTCGCAGCAGAGAAGCAATGTGTTCAAGAAGTTAAGTAAAAGAAAAGGAAACCTTTTAAAAATAACGTAACATGATTGTCAATGTAATTGTTTTGTCACTGATGAGTGTCGTCATAAATATATATATATATATATATATATATATATATATATATATATATATATACATATATATACACACACATATATACACACACATACATATACACTCACACATATATAAACATATCTACACATACACACATATATATATATATATATATATATATACACACACACACACTCTCACCTTAAAGGATTATTAGGAACACCTTACTAATACGGTGTTTGACCCCCTTTCGCCTTCAGAACTGCCTTAATTCTACGTGGCATTGATTCAACAAGGTGCTGAAAGCATTCTTTAGAAATGTTGGCCCATATTGATAGGATAGCATCTTGCAGTTGATGGAGATTTGTGGGATGCACATCCAGGGCACAAAGCTCCCGTTCCACCACATCCCAAAGATGCTCTATTGGGTTGAGATCTGGTGACTGTGGGGGCTATTTTAGTAAAGTGAACTCATTGTCATGTTCAAGAAACCAATTTGAAATGATTCGAGCTTTGTGACATGGTGCATTATCCTGCTGGAAGTAGCCATCAGAGGATGGGTACGTGGTGGTCATGAAGTTATGGACATGGTCAGAAACAATGCTCAGGTAGCCCGTGGCATTTAAACGATGCCCAATTGGCAGTAAGGGGCCTAAAGTGTGCCAAGAAAACATCCCCCACACCATTACCCTACCACCACCAGCCTGCACAGTGGTAACAAGGCATGATGGATCCATGTTCTCATTCTGTTTACGCCAAATTCTGACTCTACCATTTGAATGTCTCAACAGAAATCGAGACTCATCAGACCAGGCAACATTTTTCCAGTCTTCAGCTGTCCAATTTTGGGGAGCTCGTGCAAATTGTAGCCTCTTTTTTCCTAGTTGTAGTGGAGATGAGTGGTACCCGGTGGGGTCTTCTGCTGTTGTAGCCCATCCACCTCAAGGTTGTGCGTGTTGTGGCTTCATAAATGCTTTGCTGCATACCTAGGTTGTAACGAGTGGTTATTTCAGTCAAAGTTGCTCTTCTATCAGATTGAATCAGTCGGCCCATTCTCCTCTGACCTCTAGCATCAACAAGGCATTTTCGCCCACAGGACTGCCGATACTGATGTTTTTCCCTTTTCACACCATTCTTTGTAAACCCTAGAAATGGTTGTGCGTGAAAATCCCAGTAACTGAGCAGATTGTGAAATACTCAGACTGGCCCGTCTGGCACCAACAACCATGCCACGCTCAAAATTGCTTAAATAACCTTTCTTTCCCATTCTGACATTCAGTTTGGAGTTTAGGGGATTGTCTTGACCAGGACCACACCCTTAAATGCATTGAAGCAACTGCCATGTGACTGGTTGATTAGATAATTTTTAGGACCACATGCCTTTAAAAGGCCAAATCTGTGCAAAGATGTGGATTCATTGTCATTTTCTGTCAGGTAGTCACACGTTCTGATGGCAAAGGCAAAAAAACTCTCCCTTTTTGAACGTGGTCGGGTTGTTGAACTGCATAAGCAGGGTCTCTCACAGCGCGCCATTGCTGCTGAGGTGGGACGCAGTAAGACAGTCATTTGGAATTTCTTAAATGATCCAAAGGGTTATAGAACAAAAAAGTCAAGTTGAAGACCCAAAAAAATTTCACCAGCACTGAGCCGGAGGATCCAGTTGGCTGTCCGTCAAGACACTGGATGATCCTCAACCCACATTAAGGCTGTTACTGGTGCTGACTGCAGCCCCATAACCATCAGACGGCATTTGAGACTGAAGGTCTTCAAAAACAAAAAACGTCTTCAAAGACCTCGTCTCCTTGAACGCCACAGAACTGCTCGTTTGGACTTTGCAAGAGAGCACCAAACATGGGACATTCAATGGTGGAAGAAAGTTTTATTCTCTGATGAGAAAAACTTTAAATTTGATGGTCCTGATGGTTTCCAACGTTACTGGCATGACAAGCAGATCCCACCCGAGATGTTTTCTACGCGCCACAGTGGAGGGGGCACCATAATGGTCTGGGGTGCTTTTTCCTTCAGTGGAACAATGGAGCTTCAGGTAGTGCAGGGGCATCAAACAGCCGCTGGCTATGTCCAGATGTTGCAGACAGCATTCCTCATGACTGAGGGCCCTCGTCTGGGTTTTTCAACAGGACTACAGTACACAATGCCCGCAGGACAAAGGACTTCTTCCAGGAGAATAACATCACTCTTTTGGCCCATCCTGCTTGTTCCTCTGATCTAAATCCAATTGAGAACCTTTGGGGATGGATGGCAAGGGAAGTTTACAAAAATGGACAACAGCTCCAGACAGCAGATGCCCTTCGTGCGGCCATCTTCACCACTTGGAGAAATGTTCCCACTCACCTCATGGAAACAATTGCATCAAGCATGCCGCAACGAATTTTTGAAGTGATCAAAAATAACGGTGGAGCTACTCAGTACTGAGTTCATGTTTGGAAGTTTGATTTCTGTTTTGGGGGTTTACGGCTTTTTTTGGAGGTGTAGTCCTAAACTTTTGATCGGCTGTAAAACAGCCTGTTTCATTTTAAACGTTGTTTTCATAAAATTGTATGCTCAAAAAATGTTTTGTCTCACTCCCATTTCTTCTCGTTGCATGTTGAAGCTCTACTTGGAACCTTGTTAAGATTTAACCATGCAAAATTAGATTTTTTGCCATTTTTCAAGAAGTCTTAAACTTTTGATCGGGACTATATATATTTGAATTCAGGGCTCTGTAGGTTGATCATTTTCATTTCCATCAAAAGATGTGGCATCCTTTCGTTCCTAACACATTACCCAGTCTATATCAGTATAGATATCCAGGAGGATCTCTTTTTCCCATTGAGATCTGATGTGTTTTCAAAGTGTTCCTTTAATTTTTTTGAGCAGTTTATATAGTGGCATCCGGCTGGGGTGGGAGCCTGGGGAAGACGACAGGGGACACCCGGATGGGCTCCAGCTGCTTCCCGGCACTTCTCTGCAGACATGCCCCAGTGTGGCGGAAGTGCCGACTGCTCACCCGGAAGCCGTCCTGGTGTCCCCTATCGTCTTCCCCCCAGCACTTCCAGGTGTGGTGGAAATGCTGGGCTTCAGGGATATTAAGGCACCGGGGCGCCGCCTGGCAGTGGCCACGGGTCCCTACAGGGCTGGGCTTCCAAGCCCTTTACCCGAGGCCCCCAAACATAACAAGGGTGGACGATCCCTCGCGGACTGGAGGAGGCACAAGCCCTCCACCGGTCCTCCTGGGCGTCCCGGCCGGATACCACTGTATATATGTGTGTGTGTGAATATATGTATGTGTGTGTGTGTGTGTGTGTGTATATATATATATATATATATATATATATATATATATATATACACATATATATATATATATATATATATATATATATACACATATATATATATATATATACATATATATATATATATATATATATATATATATATATATACATATATATATATATATATATATATATATATATATATATATACATTATATATACATTATATATACATATATATACATTATATATATATATATATATACATATATATATATATATATATATATTATATATATATATATATACATATATATATATATATATATATATATATATATAATATATATATATATATATATATATATATATATATATATATATATATATATATATATATATATATATATATATATATATATATATATATAGCAAAATCCTCAAGCTCAGCTTACAAAGAACTGCTTTTAAATTTTTATTAAGAAGAAAAGAAAACCTTTTTAAACTGAGGGAAAATATACCAATAACTATCTGTAAAGGATCTCTTTGTATACCACGTTGTCAGTTCAGCAGTCTGGTTGTAATATGACGAAGCTGTGCACTGAGATTACTTTTGAGAATGCAACGATAGTTTTGTCCAAGAGGAAAGCAATGTTGCCTCAAATCAATGGCAACCTTTTGTAGGGTGTGTCCCTGAGACTTATTAATTGTCATCGCGAAGCAGAGCCTTACTGGAAATTTGAGGTATTTGAAATGAAATGGGAGATCAGAGGGTATAACGGTGATGTGAGGAATACATTCAGAGTGTGGCGCTCTGCTGTTTTTTTGTGTAGCTGCCTTCACACAGCTTCTCCGCTGCTTTATAAACGAATGCCATATAAGGCCATCGTTTCTCCTTGCTTCCTGGTTCTGTACTGTTTTATTGTTATACTGTTTTATTCTTATAGTTATTGTGTAGCTATTCGAGACTTACTTTACTGTTCAGGTACCGATTTCCTTTATTTAATCCGCGGCTTGTACGTTATTTTTGTTTGTTTATTACGATTATAGATATTTATTGATTCCCTTCTTTAGCTGACTGCCTTCTTATATAAGATGCTCCGCTGATTTTTTTGTGAAATAGCCGTTACACAGCTTCTCCGCTGTTTTATAAACGAACGATATATAAAGCCATCACCTTGTCAATTGTGTAATGCGTTTTTTGAACAGGTTTGATGCATGCAAGTGATCACTCGTACTGCGTTCAGTCAGTTCACGTGAGTTGCTCTCTTGTGTGATGTTGCGATGTCCACGACATTATTTAATGTTAGCTAAGACCCGGCACTTAAAAGTTTCTCGCTACAGCAATTTTAACTCCATTACAAAGTGATCCAAAGTCTCGTGTCTTCTCATTAAACTTGTATCTCTCGAATAAAGTATTCAGTGTTTTTCTTCAGCGCTCTTTGGGAGCTCTTTCTTCTTTTCTATGTACAGCGGTCACAGTCAGTTCCCGTGATTACGTGAGAGGCGTAATGATGCCACACGCAGCTCCACCCCCCACAGCCATCGAGCTTCCGTCCATTACAGTATATGGAGAAAAATACGTTACAGTTATGACCATTACACGAATTTCGAAATGAAACCTGCCCAACTTTTGTAAGTAAGCTGTAAGGAATTAGCCTGCCAAATTTCTGCCTTCTACCTACACGGGAAGTTAGAGAATTAGTGATGAGTGAGTGAGTCAGTGAAGGCTTTGCCTTTTATTAGTATAGATTTATTGGTACAGTCGAGTCTCGCTTTTCCGACATAAACGGGCCGGCAGAACGTCTTTTATAAGCGAAAATGTTTGATAATTGCAAATGTTAAGAAAAAGCCTATTACATAATTTTACATATTATGAACTTAAAAATCATGTTTTACAACAAAACAGAATAAATTAACTGAAAAACTGAGAAGAAACTGAGCAGTTTCGGGGGGAAAGTAACACTGTGCCCTGCGCATTTATAATGTTCCTTGTATCACCCATCGATGGCAGGCACTCATAGCATGTCCACGATCTTTTCGGATTGGCCTTCATGGCGAACTGCTACAGCGCTGGGAGACTGTGATTGCTTTGGGATGCTCTTCTGCATGTCGTGCAGTTGGGTGGAATCCCACAAGAGTTTAGAAACTCACTCACACCAGCCATGATTCTTTTCAAAAGTAAAGTGCAGGTTAATTTGCTTTATTTATTTTTACTTTATATTATGTATTAATCATTTTTATATGAATTGTTTTTTTTGTTGTGGAACAAATATCTGAGTTTCCATTATTTCATATGGGGAAATTCGCATTGATATACTGTACGAGTGGTTTGGACTGCGTGCACATTTCCAGAACGAGTTATGCTTGCAAACCGAGGTTCCACTGTAATTAGCTGCGGTAGAGTCGGGAGCAAGAAAAAATAGACTACGCTCACAGCTTGCAGTTCTTGTTGCCGATTGATGGATTTTTTTGTTTTTTTTGTTTTTTTTGCGGTGGGACGTCGGATAATACGTAATTTTGGATAAGTGAAGGTAGGATAAGCGAGACTCTACTGTGCTAAAATTTTTACTTTGGTTTTGATTCTGGTTGTTGGACTGCAATACCAGTTTCAAAGCAAATAATGGCTAACTTCCATCTCATCCCACCACCCAGATACCTTCAGCCCACCCTGGTCTCACAACTGGTGGTTAAGAAAATGTATCGTGCTTTTACCCAAATTTGTTTTATTATTTTATTATTTCGTTTCATACCAGGAAATCCTAATAATTAAACTTTCAATATGGTAGAATATGTATTGCTAATTAGTCATATTTACTGCCCACTTATTAGTATTGTTATTGCTTTAACTCTTTCAGGGCTGATGTCGACTTTTGTCAAAATTCAGGGGTAGAGGATGGTAATCGGCTGTAAACTGCGACAAAACTCACCATTCCATTTTAGTTCGACTCTCTTTGCTATTAGGAAAGTTAAGTTGCTTTTTTGATTTGACCAAGATTCCATGCGTGAGTAATGAAGAGCAAACAATTTCTAAAATGGCATCGACATCTGGCGAGAGACTAATGCGGATATGCAAATTATAATACTCCATGGACATTTTACATATTATCGCTGAATCGGACTCTGACTTGTCGGACTTGAAATTTAATGCAAGTGATCAGGAGATGGAGATTGAAAACATAAGTGAGGTACCGGCATCAGCCGATCAGTCCCCAGCTGATCTTGTGGTGCTGAAAACGTTTGGGTAGCTGATGCACCTACAGCAGCATTTGCCTGGGAGGACCATCACTCATGATGACCAGAGGTACAAACCATATTGTGTCACACTGTGGCTGCCACCACTGCCTACCTGCTGTGCAAAGACAGCCAAGGCAGCCAGCCCACCGTGCATTCCTGCTGGCCATTGAGGTACCCCTGCGCAGCCACAGAGATGCCAAATACACGACAACAGCAGCCACAGCACATAGTAACAGATGTTTTAGGTTGATTAATGTGTGAAACCATTGCTTTGTGTGCTTTTCTGAAAACTGAGTTTTCTGGAAAAAATATTCAGCCCTCAAAGAGTTAAGAAATCTAGTTGGTTGGACCTTACTTACAACAAATGTTGCAAACCTAACAGAGTGATTCTCTGGAAATAATAATGTTAAATGTATATTGTTTGAAAAGCAGTTTCATAACAGCTTACTTAAATAAAAATATTCTTAATTACCCAAGAATGTACCATTTCAACAGTGCAGGTAGAATTATGTTTGAATTTTTAAATTTTAGTATTGATGATGGGCACTGTTTTTCAGGCACTGGAGATAAAATGTCAAAGAGTAAATGTAGAATGTGTACATGGCAAAAATAATTAGGTAGTCTTTGATCATAGCATTCTTTATAAACACTGTGTATGTGCCTCTGAACTTATGGGGGGTACTGATAAAGGGTATGGAACCAAGTATAGGAGTCATGTGGAAATTTTTTTTTTTTTTGGTGCAAAAACAACAAACTGGTTATTGACTATTCTTAAATGAAAGGGCCTCTGTTTGGTTACTATTCAAGGAGTCACTGTAGAGGTGGTCTTTCTACAGTTACTTGGAGTCCACTTTAATGACAGGTTGGACTGATCTCGGAACACAAAGGAGCTATATAATCCTCAGCTTCTATAACTCAAGAAATTGCCTGTGGAGTTTTGCTGGGCTGGCAGCATTGCTTAATGAGAGGTCCACTGACTCAACCAGCTAATTAAAAAGGAAGGCTCAGTTATGTAACATATTGTGGACCCCTTGAACGTCATAGCAAAGGAGAGTTAACACTCAGAAAACTGAGTTCCATTATAAACAATACTGCACATCCTCTCTCTGACACACTAACATGATGTACTTTCAGCCAACACATTATTCAGGATGTGCATCAAGAAACACTACTGGGTCTCCTTTATACCAGCAATAAATAGTATGTCTGCATAGTGCCTCAGTGTGACTGTCAGTCACATCAGTTTTCTTTCTTATTGATTTTTCTTGCTTTATAGTTATTCAGTTGTGATTTCAGACCAAAGTAAATGTGTGAGTATTCGTTATTTATTTTTTGCGCTTATGTAAAATGTCAAATTTCCTCCATTGGGACAAATAAAATTCTATATCTATTCATCCATCCTTCCATTCTTAATAGTTTTCCTCTTCTCCTTTACAATTACTTCTCTAACCTAGCTGATGTGTTCTTTTGTCTTTATTTTGAAACTTTCTTGTAAGCAATTTTATCACTGGAAATTATAGAAAAACGTGTATCTTAGATTAATAGGAGGCAGGTGATTTTCTAATTTTATGCATGGGGTGTAGTCCATCAAAATCTTGTAACTAGCCATGCTTTTGCAAATATGTTGAAATTTTTAATTTTCTGTTTGTGTCAATTGTTTAGACATTTTATGTTTGATTTCAGTTTGTGTTCAGAGCTTTGTAGTTTACTGAAAAAAATCCAGCTTCTGCATCAAAAATTGTCAAATGCATTTTGTTTTATGTGATGTATAAAGGATGTAATTGAGAGGAAAATATTTCACTGGCATAGTTTAAAGTCTGTTCCATGTTTATATGCATATTTAATGTCATGTCTGCCTTTGATTTATCAGAATGCTGGAATTGATCTATTTAATCTTATTGATTAATAAACTAACCAGTGTATAGATTCAGTTTCTTTTTTGTATTAAAAATGTAAGTATTGTAGCTAATATTGTAGCTATGATTACCTATCCTGTTAGCTACCTAATTTAACCTGTTCAGAAATTCATTATCAGCAACATGATAGCAATGATTTTCACTTTATACAGATACGTTATGCTTGCTTGTTGTTAAATAGTGCCTTTAAAATCATGTGTTTTTTTTTTTTTCAAGCCTTTGCAATTTTGATTTCTCTGGTTTGTAAATTTACCTGTTGAGGAATTATTGACATTGTGGTGTTGGTGGTGTTAGTCTTATTTTGCAGTAGCCAGTCATACAGAGAAGCCATTTTACAAATAACATTTCTGTATTTAAGTAAAGTGGGATGGGGGGAGCAGGGTAAATAATATTAACACTAGAATTACCAGAGCCTATGAATAAACTGGTATATCCGTCCCACCTTAAATCACTTTGCACCTCTCCATCAGCGTCTTTTGTCCTGTAAATGTGTCGATAAACAGCCAGCAGCCTACAATCGCATCCCCCAACCGCCGCACAGTTTTCTCAGCTCAAGTCTGTTTACCTGCGTGTCAGTTGCTTAGAGTTGTATAGAGTGAGAAGTCAAGCAAAATGACATCTTTTATAAATAGTACTATATCGTTATTTGGAACAGATGCCTTTCATGTATATTCCATGTCTACAACGATGTATGTAAAGACATCGTTAAAACAGAAACGTTTTTCATGTTTTAGTAATAATTGACAAAATGTAGACATGAAGTGTATAATGTGTGAAGCCTGAATTCCAAATATCAAATAAGCACTTTCACAAAAGGTACAAATATAACAGATCAAATGCGCTTCTATTCAAGAATATAACTGCATTAAAAGAACCCGCGTTAGCATGCGACATTGACATGCATTTGGCACGACAGCTTTGGTGGCGCAGCGGTATCAACTGTTGACTGGTAATAAAAACTTCACGGGTTCGACCCCGGAAGACTTCTTAGTATTCTTACTATTCTAGAATAAAAACATACATTTGATTCCAGTCTGTAACAGCTGCTGTAAATTTATGATGCTTGTAAAAGGTTAGCTTTTTTTCAGTTTTATTCTCTCAGTCGCGTTCACAATCCCACTTACTTACTATTTACTTACTTCCTACAGCGTAAAGTCACAAGTAGTCTACAGAGCTTCCCATGTACATATACAAAGTACAGCGGTGGCAAAAGTGCGGCGTGCATTCTTGCTTCAATGTAGAACCGTCGTCATCATCTGGGTTCGGCTCTGTTATAGCGCGTCTTTATGTGAAAACAGCAGTGTCAAAAGCGCGGGGAAGTGGGATCGTGAACGCGACTGAGATAATAAAAACTGAATAAAAAAACAAAAATAAACGCCTACCTTTTACAATATTCATAAATTTACAGCAGCTGTTACAGACTGGAATCAAATTTGTTTTTATTCTAAAATATTCTGAATAAGAGCAGCTCACTTCTTAAAACTGAGTTGTCTGGGGACGAACCTGTGAAGTTTTGATTATCAGTCAACAGTTGATACTGTTGCACCACTGAAGCGATCATAGCAAATGCGGGTTCTTTTTCTGCAGTTATATTCTTGAATAGAAGCACATTTGTTCTGTTATATTTGTACCTTTTGTGAAAGTGTTTATTTGATATTTGGATTTCAGGCTTCAAACATTATACACTTTTTTTAAACATTTTATCAATTATTACTAAAACATGAAAAAAGTTTCTGTTTTAACGATGTGTTTACATAGATCGTTGTTTACACAGAATGTCATTTTGCTTGACTTCTCACTGTATACAACTCTAAGCAACTGACAGACAGGGAAACAGACTTAAGCTGAGAAAACTGTGCGGCGGTGGGGGGATGTGATACTTGGCTGCTTGCTGCTTATTGACACATTTACAGGACAAAAGACGCTGATGGAAAGGTGCGAAGCGATTTAAGGTGGGATGGATCTACGAGTTTTTTTGTAGGCTTTGGTAATTCTAGTGTTAAATGGAATTGGAGTTTTTTTTTAAACCTCTGCCCTTTTGTCTGTTTTTCAGTGAGACAGCTTGGTTGCTAATAGAGAGAGTTATTTGAAATTTGGTATGCTTATACTCTGTACCACTTTAATTAGTGAAGAATTTAATTCTGGTACAAATATCTACAGAGGTTATTTTAACCTGTGTATTTTGTATTGTTATTGAAGTGCCTGTAAGCCATCATGCAACATTCAATGAACATATGTTGAGTACTTGTTAGTAAACAACCTTATGCCTTCATTATCGGCAGATAAGAATAATTCAGATTTTTTTCTTATACTGCTATTTAAAGGTATAGCACAACAACCTTCCATCTATCATTTTCTTTTTCAATTTTAGCTTGAAACTTGAGTGTAGATTCTACCTCTCCTTAATGTGGGATTTTGTTACATTTTTATGTTTGATTTATGAACTACGATTAACTATAAACTGTCCAAAGCAAAAAACAAGTAAATATGTTGCCTGGAGAGTATTATAGCTAAATAATGAGTGGCCAAAAAAAAAAATCCCCATATAATTTAACCTTTTTGCAGTTTCAGAAGATACCAGTATAATGTATTTCTTTATGCTTTTCGGATTGAAATGTATTGTTAAACCAAAACCAAACATGTTACCTGTTAATTATGACTAATAAAATGCCCACATATTATAAATATACACAAGTCCTTGTTATGTTGTCTACTTAGCCATATGCATAACAGCAAACATATAACCCAGTATCACTAACAGAGATCCCTGGGCGGTATGACCAAAATTCTATATCAGTTTTTAAACAACTTTACCATCATTAAACTGCATAATATTTTAACTAATAAATAATAACAATAAAATGAATAATAGTGAAACTTCCAGTAATAATACTATTACATCAAGACTTTAAGCCCAGGGGCCTCATGCATAACGCCTTGCGTAGAATTCGAACTATAACATGACGTAAGTAACAAAAGCCGAAATGTGCTTACGCACAGAAAAATCCAGATGCAGGAATCTGTGTGTTAGCCAACTTCTGCGTTCTTCTGCTACATAAATCCCGGTCAGCATGCGCCTGCTGTCCTGCCCCAATTTCTCCCAGAATTTCGCCTCTTTGAATATGCAAATCAATATAAATAGCCTTTAAGCTCAGCCTTCTGTGAAAAAACAATGGGAAAAGCACGGGGGAAAATATAAGAATTTCAGCAAATTGCAAGTGGAGGCAAATGAAAAACATACTATTTTGTGATTTAAACAGTGGTATAATCAAGAAAAGGAAGTTGGTCGAGTGACAGTGTGTCGGAGAAACTCGAAAGCTCAAGTTCACACAGTGCCAAAATAAAAAAAGTCACATATCAAAGTCGCCGTGAAAAGGCGAGTTGTAGCCCACCGTCTGAGTGTTTATATGAAAGCTTATTAGGATATAGACAAAAAAAAAAATAGGCACACAGAAATTTCTACTTTAATCATGTAGTTTATTTTGTCACTAGCAAAATACCCGCGCTTCGCAGCATAGAAGTAGTGTGTTAAAGAAGTAATGAAAAAGAAAAGGAAACATTTTGAAAATAACGTAACATGATTGTCAATGTAATTGTTTTGTCACTGTTATGAGTGTTGCTGTCATATATATATATATATATATATATATATATATATATATATATATATATATATATATATATATATATATATAATAATAATAGCAAAATACCCGGGCTTCACAGCGGCGAAGTACTGCCTTAAAATTTTTATTAAGAAGAAAATTAAAACTTTTTAAACTAAGAGAAAATATACCAATAATTACAGTAATCCCTCCTTGATCCTAGATGAAAATCCGCGAAGTAGAAACCATATGTTTATGTAGTTATTATAAACTCTTCCACACTGTTAACATTATTAGAGCCCTCTAGACATGAAATAACACCCTTTAGTCAAAAGTTTAAACTGTGCTCCATGACAAGACAGATGACAGTTCTTTCTCACAATTAAAAGAATGCAAATGGATCTTCTTCTCTTCAGGAGCAGAGAATTTCAGAGAGAGAGAGAGCGGTCGCAAAGAAAAGCAAACAATCAAAAAATCAATACGTGTGCTTTTAAGTTTGTCTTGGCATTTCTTAGAGGTGCGTCCGTATCCACTAGGCAAACAGCTTCTGTGCAAACAGCACCTCTGCTCACAGCCCCTCCGTCAGGCGCAGAGAATGTCAGAGAGGGTGAGATAGAGGCAGAGACAAGCAAACAATAAAGCTCCGCGCGGGATACATATAGCATTTAGGAGTTTTAGTTAATATGTAATACATGCTCTGATTGGGTAGCTTCTAAGCCATCCGCCAATAGCGTCCCTTGTATGAAATCAACAGGGCAAACAAACTGAGGAAGCGTGTAGCATAAATTAAAAGACCCATTTTCCGCAGAAATCCACGAACCAGCGAAAAATCCGTGATATATATTTAGATGTGCTTACATTTAAAATCCGCGATAGAGTGAAGCCGTGAAAGTCGAAGCGCGATATTGCGAGGGATTACTGTATTTGTTAAGGATCTCTTTGTATACCACATTGTGAGTTTGGCACTCCGTTTGTAATATGACCAAGCTGTGCGCTGAGCTTGCTCTTGAGAATGCAACGTACAGTTGGCCATGTGAACAGTAATCTTGTTTCAAATCTCACAGCTTGGATTGCAGGCTTCGATGGTGGGGGAAGATGCCGGTCAGACCTGGTAGGCCCAAACGTGTTGTGAGGGTCTGCTGGGAACGGCTGGCAGAGTCCCCTGTCAGTAGTAGCTTCAACTCCCACCTCCGGCAGAACTTCAACCACGCCCCGAGGGAGGTGGGGACATTGAGTCCAATGGGCCATGTTCCGTGCCTCTATTGTTGAGGCGGCTGACCGGAGCTGTGGCCGCAAGGTGGTCGGTGCCTGTCGTGGCGGCAATCCCCAACTCGTGGTGGACACCGCGTGAGGGATGCCGTCAAGCTGAAGAAGGAGTCCTATAGGACCTTTTTGTCCTGTGGGACTCTGGCGGCAGCTGATAGGTACCGGCAGGCCAAGCGAACGCTGCTTCGGTTGTTGCTGAGGCAAAACTCGGGCATGGGAGGAGTTTGGAGAGGCCATGGAGAACCACTTTCGGATGGCTTCGAGGAGATTCTGGTCCACCGTCCGCGCCTCAGGAGGGGAAGCAGTGCAGTGTCAACACCGTATATGGTGGGATGGTGCGCTGCTGACCTCACTCGGACGCTAGGGTCGGTGGGAGGAGTACTTCGAAGACCTCCTCAATCCCACTAACATGCCTTCCAATGAGGAAGCAGAGCCTGGAGTCCAGTCCAGAGACTGAAGTCACTGAGGTGGTCAAAAACTCCTTGGTGGCAGGGCCCCCGGGGTGGATGAGATACGCCCGAGTTCCTTAAGGCTCTGGATGTTGTAGGACTGTCTTGGTTGACACGCCTCTGCAACATCGCATGGACATCGGGACAGTGCCTCTGGATTGGCAGACGGGTGGTGGTCCCCTCTTTAAAAGGGGACCGGAGGGTGTGTTCCAACTATAGAGGGATCACACCTCAGCCTCCCTGGAAAAGTCTATTCGGGGTTCTGGAGAGGAGGGTCCGCCGGATAGTCAACCTCGGATTCAGGAGGAACAGTGTGGTTTTCGGCCCTGGTCGCGAACAGTGGACCAGCTCTTCACCCTTAGCAGAGTCCTGAGGGTGCATGGGAGTTTGCCCGACCGGTCTACATGTGTTTTGTGGACTTGGAAAAGGCATTCGACCGTGTCCCTCGGGAATCCTGTGGGGGTGCTCGGGAGTATGGGGTACCGGACCCCTGATAAGAGCTATTCGGTCTCTGTACAACCGTGTCAGAGCTTGGTCCGCATTGCCGCAGTAAGTCGAGCCCGCTTCCAGTGAGAGTTGGACTCGCCAGGGCTGCCCTTTGTCACGATTCTGTTCATAATTTTTATGGACAGAATTTCTAGGCGCAGCCAGGGTGTTGAAGGGGTCCGGTTTGGTGGACTCGGGATTGGGTCACTGCTTTTGCAGATGATGTTGTCCTGTTTGCTTCATCAGGCCGTGATCTTCAGCTCTCTGGATCGGTTCGCAGCTGAGTGTGAAGCGGCTGGGATGAGAATCAGCACCTCCAAATCCGAGCATGGTCCTCAGCCGAAAAGGGTGGAGTGCCCTCTCAGGGTTGGAGGAGAGATCCTGTCCCAAGTGGAGGAGTTCAAGTATCTCGGGGTCTTGTTCACGAGTGAGGGAAGAATGGAGCGTGAGATCGACAGGCGGATCGGTGCGGCATCCGCAGTGATGCGGCTCTGCATCGGTCTGTCGTGGTGAAAAAGGAGCTGAGCCGTAAGGCAAAGCTCTCAATTTACCAGTCGATCTACCTTCCTACCCTCATCTATGGTCTTGAGCTATGGGTAGTGACCGAAAGAACGAGATCGCGAATACAAGCGGCTGAAATGAGTTTCCTCCGCAGGGTGTCTGGGCTTTCCCTTAAAGATACGGTGAGAAGCTCAGTCATCCGGGAGGGACTCAGAGTAGAGCCGCTGCTCCTCTGCATCGAAAGGAGTCAGATGAGGTGGCTCGGCATCTGATCAGGATGCCTCCTGGACGCCTCCCTGGTGAGGTGTTCCGGGCACATCCAACCGGGAGGAGGCCCCGGGGAAGACCCAGGACACGCTGGAGGGACTATGTCTCCCACCTGGCCTGGGAACGCCTTGGGATTCTCCCGGAAGAGCTGGAAGAAGTGGCCGGGGAGAGGGAAGTCTGGGCCCCTCTGCTTAAGCTGCTACCCCCGCGACCCGACCTCGGATAAGCGGAAGAGAATGGATGGATGGATGGACAGCTTGGATTGCTGCTGTCGGTTTGTTTCATGGTTCGTTTCAATTACGACAGTATTTGTAGGACTTGTGTTGAAGAGACATTCGGCATCTGTCAAGCATTGTAAGTATACAACCGGTTTCATCGATAACTTCACATCCAGCTTTTGAGAGTTTAAACATTCATAAACATCAAAGTGTCCACTACTGAAATCGTCACCTGTCAATCTAAGATGTTTAAGAGACATTGGTGGTTGTCGAAAGGTGTAAAATATTTGGCCATTTTGGTACACTTGAAAGCGACAACTGAAGAATTCACTGGCAGCCATCAACTCACATGCAGATGCATAGGTGAAGGGCTTAACACTAGAATTACCAGAGCCTACGAAAAAACTCGGAAATCCGCCCCACCTCAAAACGCTTCTTAAAATAGTTCACAGCTCTCCACCAGCGTCTTTTGTCATCTAAATGTGCTGATAAAAATCAGGCTGCAAAGCAGCCAGCTATTCCATCCCCCAGATTTGTACCTTCTGTGAAAATATATCTTTTGATATTTGGACTTCAGGCTTCATACATTATATAGTTTATGCATACATTTTGTCATCTACTACTAGAATATAAAAAACTTTTCTGTTTTAACAATGTGTTTACACAGATTACTGTAGAAACGGAACAGACATGAAATGCGTGTGTTCCAAACAACGATCTATTATTTCTACTCTAAAACTCCACTTCACTCCCAGAAAATCAATCAAGGTATGAGCTGGGAGAAGTTTGTGCACGTTCTAAGTCGGTGGGGGGATGGAATAGCCGGCTACTTGCAGCTTTTCTTTTATCAGCACATTTAGATTAACAAAAGACTGGCGAGGAGGTGAGAACGGTTTTAAGAAGCGATTTAAGGTGGGACGGATTTACGAGTTTTTTTTGTAGGTCTGGTAATTCTAGTGTTAAGCATTTCACTCTTCTAGTGCTCCTGTGTAGAATAATTATCTCCTGTACCGTCATCAGTCCACACCTTGAACCTGTCCCAGTCATTCAATACATAAGACACAATGTTCCTCCAGATATCAAGAGTGAGCCTGATATGGCCGTGCAATATGTAACAAAGAGAATGGAAAAGGTAGGTGGCATCTCCGGGCATGGAAACCACTTCGTAAGTACCAGTTCTTTGATCGATGGTGATCACCTCGATAGACATGTTAATGGGGGTACGGTTGGAATGATGAAGGAAATGGGTACCTGAACAATGTAAAGTAACTACACAATAACTATAATCGTAATAAATGAACAATAAAACAGTGGAGAAGCCGTGGATTAAATAAAAAGGCTGTAGTTATCAGCGGGCAGATGTGAATCCCGTGGCGAAGTAAGTAAGGGAATGTAGAGACTGGAGCGACGGACGGCCTTATATAGGCAGGCAGCCAACAACGTGGGAGGCGTTGTGATGGGGGACCCAACGCCGCCTCACATGGTGACCGAGCTGCAGGCTATGGATGTCTATATGTACGTAAGTAGGATTCAGTTAGCGTTGGGAACCCGCGTGCCACATTTCTTGAAAATGGGCCCATAAGTAACAAAGACCGTTGAAAAGTTCAATATGGCGGCCGACAGTGGCATCATACCACCGAAATAAGTACCAAATTTCCGCCTTCTCCCTACACGTGAAGTTGGAGAATTAGTGACGTTGGAAAGTTCAATATGGCGGCTGACAGTGGCGTCATACCAACGAAATAAGTACGTAGATTGGTTTGGTTAGCGCAGGGATGCCGCCTACCAAATTTCGTGAAGATGGGGCCATGAATAAGAAAGTTCAACATGGCGGACGTTGTTGACCGTTATGACCGTTACGCGTAGAATTTCAAAATGAAACCTGCTTAACTTTTGTAAGAACGCTGTAAGGAATGAGCCTGCCAAATTTCAGCATTCTACCTACACGGGAAGTTGGAGAATTAGTGACGTTGGAAAGTTCAGTATGGTGACCGACAGTGGCGTCATACCACCGAAATAAGTACGTACATCGGTTTTGGTTAGCGCAGGGAAGCCACCTACCAAATTTCGTGAAGATGGAGTCTGACTTCTACCTGCATGGGAAGTTGGAAAATTAGTGACGGAAAGTTCAATATGGCGGCTGACAGTGGCTTCATACCATTGAAATAAGTACGTACATAGTTTTCGGTTAGCGCAGGGAAGCCGCCTACCAAATTTCATGAAGATGGGGCCATAAATAAAGTTCAACATGGCGGACATTGTCGACCGTTACGTGTAGAATTTCGAAATGAAACCTGCTTAACTTTTGTAAGTAAGCTGTAAGGAATAAGCCTGCCAAATTTCAGCCTTTTACCTACACGGGAAGTTGGAGAGTGAGTGAGTCATTGAGTTAGTGAGTCATTGAGTGAGTGAGTGAGTGAGTGAGTCAGTGAAGGTCTTTGATTTTTATTAGTATAGATTAACTCTTTTAGTGCGGATTTCGACTTTTGTCGATAGGAGGGGTTGAGGGCGCATGTTGACTAAAGTCGACATCCAGGGATAGAGGGCGATAATCAGTTGTTAATGGCTACAAATCTCACTGTCACGTCACAGGCATTCCCTCTGTGCTTGTAGGAATGCTAGACTCGTTGACTCGGCAACTAATCCTAGCGTGTGTGAGTTGCGAAATGTAAACAATGGCAAGATGGCATCGACATGTGACAAGGGATCGAAGTGAGTGCAGAAAAGAAAACACTCGGCAGACAATGTTTTGCGCATTATCGCGGGGTCGGACTCTGATTTTTCAGAATCAGATTTTATTGACAGTGATCAGGAGATCGAGCAAGAGAGTGAGAAGCCGGCATCAGCTGATCAAACACCAGCCAATGCCGCGCCAGCGGATCTGCTGCCAGTTGAGCGCATTCGCGCAGCCGATGCATCTACGGCAAGGTTCGCGTGGGATAAATACACAGACATTGATCCGTTGAGAGCCGATCTGGTTGCTGGACTTCACAAGATGGCATGGCTTGCTGTTGGTCACAACAGATCACCAGCTGCTGTACTTCAGGCTGCTCTCTCCTGATGCTGCTTTTCAGCTACCGTCAGACGAGATAAACAGGTAGGCAGAGAAAGTTTTTTGAATCGTGGGCTGCGTTTGCATCGCATTCTCGTTTTTCAATATGTAAACCCACAACAAAAGATGAGATGAAGCGTGCTGTGGTATTACAAATAGAGATGAGATAGAACTGGTGATATAACTTCAGGGAGCAACGTGCTTTGTCGACTGGTGACTTTGGACAGGTTATGCAGCATGGTGATAGGTACGTGCTGCTGCAAAGTTTTAATCACTTCTGTAATAAACAGAAGCAAATCCCATGGGGTGAGCCAGGCTATAATGCCATGCATAAAGTTCATAAAGTTTCAGAAGATGAAAAGAGGTGACAATACGGTTTTCATGCGGGCAGAAAACTTGGTGGCAGTGGAATGGCACATTGGCAAAAGGGTGACTTGTCTCTCTACAGTACACACTAACAATATATGTGAGAAAGTGCAGCAACAGACAATTGAAAAGTAGGCACCAAAGCAACACGTATTGTAAGCAGTGCAATGTGGTAATGACTGAAATTGGCTGCTTTGAACGAGATCAGACTTTGCAGGACTTTGCTGTGTAAAATGTATGTGATATGTATGTGAAATCATAGAGTATGCAGGCTCATACAATATGCAAGACAGTAACATTTGTCAAAAGTAAATATTTTTTGTTGATTTGGTATGTTAAACAATTGCTTTGTGTTCCTTTTTAAAAAATGTTAGGTTTTTGGAAAAATATTCAGCCCTGGGAGATAAGAAACAAAAAAAAAATTAGCCCTAAAAGAGTTAAAGTAGAACATCATAAACTTCATCTTAAAGTCATTTAATTTGCTAGTTTCTTAAATCCCATTGTAACTAAAGTAGCATGTTAAATGCTTCGTTTTGTATTTGATCTTCTATGTGCTGTATGTGTGTGAATCACTACGTGCTTCCGTTCTGTCTCTTTCTCAGACAGGACACCGAATCCATTACATTCGTGATATTATAGCTTTCTGAATAATTAAAATACTGAGATGTATATGTGATATTATTTTAATGATTTTTGGAATGAAAGCATGTCATTAAACATGGGAACACGATGGTGCAGTGATTGCTCATGTCTCACAGAAGATACTGCTGTGCCATGCGCGACCTTCGATGAAATAATTTATTGTAACATTCCTATCTCTTTCAAACATACTAACCTCCAATTCCTGTTCTTACTTTTCTTTCCCCAAATACCCAATCGCCACACAATCAGCTCTGTAATAAACGTTAAGACATCTGTAAGCTTACAACAGTGATTTCTCAAAACTTTTAAGGAAAATTGAAATATCTTCATAGTACATGTTTAATTATTCTATCTGTCTATCCTTCTAGTGTCGCGCCAGCCTCAGTAAATATACAGCGCAAGACCGGAACAATACGTGAACTTGCTAACGCTGCGGCACTTTGTTCTCACGTTTAATTATTAATACAGATTATTTAAATGAAGTTAAAGTTTTATCTGTATAATATAATCAACATATTTTGCTGCATTTCATCTTAATAATGACATCATTATCATATGTAAATACACGCTTTATAAAGTGGTGCAGGTTGTGCAATATTATAACTGTACTACAAGTTTACAGTTGGTAATTCTACTTATAAGTACAAAGAGTTCTACAAGAAGCACCTGATTGAGTGCGTTTATAGTTCTTGGAATGAAACTGTTTCTGAACAGCGAGGTCCGTACAGGAAAGGCTTTGAAACTTTTTGCCGTGGCTGATGCAGCGTGTGCTTGATGCTGTATACTGATCATTCTCTTTCCCATCAGCTGCTGCTGTGATTCTCACTCAGATACAGTGATATAAATACTCTGTGTAGTGCAGTGAGAGTAATATGGAAAAAGATTATCTGCTGTGGCAACTCCTAACGGGAGCAGCTGAAAGAAGAAGAAGAAGAAGGAGCAGTGAGAGTAACAATGCTAAAGCACTTTTGGTATTTGGAATACTGTGACTATTCCCTGGACCATTATATTGTTACAAGTTAATTACAATCAGATGCATTACACTAATAAACAGTATGTGATTAATTTCAGTGTATTTATAATGCCGCGTCAGGAAGAGAGAGGATTACCACACTGGAACAGTAGCACTGCTTTGATTCTGGGTGCCGCCAGTCTGCAAAGCCGAGCGGAGAACTTCCGTACGATTGGGTATGAGGTACCATGGAAATGTGCATAAGTTTATGCAAAGTTTAGGTTTTCTATATCGCGATTTGAACGTGGAAATGTTCTTACGCAACATTTCTGTGTGTTCGCACCGTTTATACATGAGGCCCCAGGTGCATTACACAGTATTCACCAAATAAAAAATAAGTAAATAAATAAAACAATTGCAACTTGGTGATGATATCTTTACTAACTGAACCATCATTTGGGCACATTGCATTAATATGGACATTGCTTCCACCTAAGCAATATACATAAATAATAAAACTGCATAATAACGCTTATGTTGAGATTAAAGTCAACATTTCCACTTTATTCTCATAGTTTTCATGATGATATGCATTAAAGCATGTATTAAACGTGCACAGTAGTGTGGTGGCAGTGCTGCTCCCTCACAGAATGGTGTCCCTCGGTGTATGTTCAGTGTAGTGAACTTTATTGTAGGTGTGACGAGGCTCCAAAAAACTGGATGTATGAATGGGTATTGCACAGGTTTAACTTAAATATTGTGTAAATGTTGGGTTTGTTATCTGGTGGTCGAAGACATGAACACAGTATTCAATGGATGTTCTTCTTACTTATTGCATGCGTGCTGTCTGTCTGACGTACCAAACCCTCAGCTCCTATCCTTCCTTTTTCTTTCTCCATCTAACCAATTGCCACACGGTAAAGTTCTTTGTGAAATTAAAACTAGTTATACAGTGTATCCGGAAAGTATTCACTGCGCATCACTTTTTCCACATTTTATGTTACAGCCTTATTCCAAAATGGATTAAATTAATTTTTTTCCTCAGAATTCTACACGCAACACCCCATAATGACAACGTGAAAAACGTTTACTTAAAAATGTTTTAAAAATGAAAAAACTGAGAAATCACATGTACAATAGTATTCACAGCCTTTGCTCAATACTTTGTCGATGCACCTTTGGCAGTAATTACAGCCTCTAATCTTTTTGAATTTGATGCCACAAGCTTGGCACACCTATCCTTGGCCAGTTTCGCCCATTCCTGTTTGCAGCACCTTTCAAGCTCCATCAGGTTGGATGGGAAGCGTCAGTGCACAGCCATTTTAAGATCTCTCCAGAGATGTTCAATCGGATTCAAGTCTGGGCTCTGGCTGGGCCACTCATGGACATTCACAGAGTTGTCCTGAAGCCACTCCTTTGATATCTTGGCTGTGTGCTTAGGGTCGTTGTCCTGCGGAAAGATGAATCGTCGCCCCAGTCTGAGGTCAAGAGTGCTCTGGAATAGGTTTTTCTCCAGGATGTCTCTGTACATTGCTGAAGTCTTCTTTCCCTTTATCCTGACTAGTCTCCCAGTTCCTGCCGCTGAAAAACATCCCCACAGCATGATGCTGCCACCACCATGTTTCACTGTAGGGATGGTATTGGCCTGGTGATGAGCGGTGCCTGGTTTCATCCAAACGTGACGCCTGGCATTCACACCAAAGAGTTCAATCTTTGTCTCATCAGACCAGAGAATTTTGTTTTTCATCGTCAGAGAGTCCTTCAGATTCCTTTTAGCAAACTCCAGGTGGGCTGCCATGCGCCTTTTACTAAGGAGTTGCTTCCGTCTGGCCACTCTACCATACAGGCGTGATTGGTGGATTGCTGCAGGAATGGTTGTACTTCTGGAAGGTTCTCCTCTCTCCACAGAGGACTTCTGGAGCTCTGACAGAGTGACCATCAGGTTCTTGGTCATCTTCCTGGCTAAGGCCCTTCTCCCCCGATTGCTCAATTTATATTGTCGGCCAGCTCTAGGAAGAGTCCTGGTGGTTTCGAACTTCTTCCACTTATGGATGATGGAGGCCACTGTGCTCATTGGGACCTTCAAAGCAGCAGAAACTTTTCTGTAACCTTCCCCAGATTTGTGCCTCGAGACAATCCTGGCTCGGATATCTACAGACAATTCCAACTGTGGGACCTTATATAGACAGGTGTGTGCCTTTCCAAATCAAGTCCAGTCGACTGAATTTAGCACAGGTGGACTCCAATTAAGCAGCAGAAACATCTTAAGGATGATCAGGTGAAACAGGGTGCACCTGAGCTCAAGTTTGAGCTTCATGGCAAAAGACTGTGAATACTTATGTACATATGCTTTTTCAATATTTTTATTTCTAACAAATTTGCAAAAACCTCAAGTAAACTTTTTTCATGTTGTCATTATGGCGTGTTTTGTGTAGAATCCTGAGTAAAAAAACAAATTTAATCCATTTTGGAATAAATCTGTAACATAACAAAATGTGGCAAAAGTGATGCGCTGTGAATACTTTCCGGATGTACTGTAAACTTAGCAAACAGAGTGTTCAGATCTTTAAACACATGTTTGTTACACATGTTTAAATATGCCATCCATTCAGGGTTGCTCCCATCCTAGCAAGCATTGTGTGTGAGGCAGGAACAAATCCTGAACGGGGCACCAGATCATCGCAGGGTGAATACGAGCAAAACATACACTAGCAGGTTCAATATATTATAACAAAATCCCACATCCTACATGACTTTGAAAGGAAAATGAAGCACGCCGAGTAAACCCTCCAGAAAAACATGCAAGTTCAGGGCAGAATATACCAGAGACCCCATTGCTACGAGGCAGCAGTGCAACCTGCACACCGCCGTGCCACGACGTGATTAATACATGCTTTAAGGCATTTCATCATGAGAATTATATAAAGTATTTATCTTGGCATTCTAAATGTTCAGGGAGCAGGAATATCATGAAGTGAATGGATTCTGTGTGGTGATTGCTGCCGTCGCCTCCTCTTAGTGCGGAGGAAGTCCGTTTAAGAAGCATGTACCGATTTAACATGGCTTGGGGAACACTTAATACAAAGTATTTAATGTGCTATATAACTTATGATGGCATTTGAAAGAATCTAATAAATTAAATATTCATTTCACAATGAAGTTTAGTTTACGATGTTCGACTTTAATCTTGATATAAGCGTCGAGATTAAAGTAGAAATGTCGAGAATAAAGTCAACATCGTGTCACACTATTACACAGTACCCAGGTAAATTACATTGTATTGAAAAGAAATAAAACCAGTACAACGTGGGTTGCAGTATTATCCAGTAGTATAGAAACATTATTCACACATTTGAACATAATGGTCCACGTCTGACCTTTTAAAACCAAAGTATGTCCAGGGAATGGACGTGACTGCTTTTTTTCGGCAATAGTTCTTCTGTGTCATCATGTTCAACTTTATCAGTTTCAGAATGTTCTCTGTCCATTTTCATCCCGCAATACATATGCTACAGCATGTACTCCGTTACATGCCTATTTCGCGGTGTAGCAGTGAAAAAGATCCCCTGCACAAAACCTTCACTAATGCATGTACTCTGTTGTATGGGACTAGCGGTGTAGTAGTGAAAAGGGTCCCCCCTTGAACAGTTTCCCGCTGCGCCACGTTCTGAACGTCATTTAGGCAATTTAAACCGGTGCTGCAGTATAAGAAAAATCCATATTATAACAAAAATAAAAAACTGTTTTCGGTATGAACCGGTGTACCACCCAGCACTACAATGAAATACTTACACTCCGTTATGAAAGGTGTAATTTTGAAGTTGAGTAAGATGTTTTTAGTGTGTTTCTAGGTGTAGAAAATAAACAATTATCAGTTGTAAGTTAAATGTTGCAAGTTAATGTTTAGAACTTCTGATGTTCTGAACTTCTGGTTTATAATGCTGTTTAGAAGCATTAAGGCAGATGCTTCAATGGTACATGTAATGAGTTATCAGCAGCAGAGGTTTGCTCGTTTAGTTTACTTTCTTTGAGAAAAAAAAAAAAAAAAAAAATTGGATAATTCACAGGTAAAAGCAACTTGGTAAACTTGGCGCAAAGCAGTGACTTGTTAGTACAACTGTAAAATATGGTGAACTATATGGTGAACTCAGTGAAAGCATGCAAGGTACATATTTCAAGGTTACAGGAGCATCTTGGATGTAATCCCTAATACAAATACTGTTTTTGAGGTTAGTTCTTTTACATGAAAAATTCAGGATAAGTTCGCAGGCATAAACAATAGCTGAATCTGTTCACTTTCTTGAGGTTTTCTTGAAAAATAGCTCAATAAAGAGTTTTTTTTTTTAGGAATTTTGAAAAGAACGATGGAGTTTTCTATTAATGTTTATAGTAACCATTAAATAGAGAATGTAATAAGGGCGATTAATATTGGAAAAATTAATTAACTTTTTTGGCCTGGTCCATTAAATGTTACTTTTAAGTGCTACTGATCAGCTGATGTTTCTTGAATGTGAAAATGGTAATGTAAATCTCACCACAGTAAACATGAAGTGTCAAAGGCATTTCAAAGGCTGCTTTATAATTTTTTTTTGTTAAAAAAAAATATTGCATAAGAAAGTATTTTTAGTATTTTTAATGTCCTGTAACACTGATACAGCATTTGGTAATTAATTGGATTATATTCATTTTAAACAGTGTTTTTCAATAATAAAATAGAAAATGGTAGTGAATAAATTTGTGTTTTGTCAGAAGTTAATTCAGGTCCTGGGTTGTCTTTTCCTCTCGTTTCTGACAGATTGGTTTGGTTCATTCTGCACCTGATTCTGCCAAAATTATATAGTGTATCTTAAACTTTCTAGATGATAATTTCTATACATTTTCTGTTGATCAGTTGTATTTTGTATACTGCCTTTTCTTGTCATTAAATCTTAAAAAATGGCCATCTTTTGACTTATGTCAACATTACTTTAATGTGCCTGCAATTTTAATATTAGCCCATCCTCCTCCTCCAGCATATTTTAGTAGGAGTATAAGAGTGAATGTTGGGCTGGTGTTCTAGTATTGGTTCTATCCTTTCTTTCAATGCTGCATGTGTAAGATTCCACTCCCTATATGTTATAATTGGATTAAGCAGTTTCAGCCAGAAAACAATCAACAAATGGGTTGTTATTAATAAAAGTATTAATTGTTTATTAACAATGTTATTCTCATTTTTTGTGCATGGTTAGAACATTTCACAAATCCATGAAGGTTACACGATTTTTTGTAAACTGAACTGTTAAATACTTGCTTATTTCATTTTAATGTCTTTGAATGAACTCCAGTCTTGTGCTTACAGAAACTTGCACATACCCAACACTTTGTTCTATCAGGCCAGTTTCACTTAGTCGGTAAACCTATTCTAGTGGTATTTTCTTTGTCGGAGGAAGCCAGACAAACTGAAATTAACAGGGACACAGAGTAAGTCAGCTGCACAATAACCATGACCAGTTAAAGATTCAAACGTGGTTCTTGGAGTTGTTAAGCTGCATTTAACCATCAAGACACTCATTAAGACTAAATAAAAATTGAGGATTATCAAAATTATCATCTTAAGTAATTACTAGGGGGCTTTGTTCCCTGCTCGCTTCGCCTGCCAGCCTCCCTGCCAACAAATTTGCATCTGTGTCGCACGCGTATGTGGATTTCACTTTCACCAAACAACAAATCTTTTTATTCTCGTGGATACAACTGTCCATTGAGAAGAAACACTACTTTTTTCCCAGATGGCAACACAAATTAGATGATTTACAAGTCTCCGACTTAATGTTTAAATCCGAACAATATACAGGTAGTCAATCTTTTTGCTGTTCTGTAATAATTTCTGTTTGTTTGCTCTAATGCGATCTTTACTATCCTTTTTTTGAGACTTTTAAATTTTCATACTTTCATTATCTCTAACCAGCTCTGCATGTGTATCGCTCTAACATTTTTGAATTCTTTACGACGTTATACTTTGTGATGTACTTTGTCTTATTTCCGGCCCCGGGTGTGGCTAAATCTCTTGGCACAAAGATTCGTCTTGCGGGATGTGCAAGTGTCTCTCTTGAGAAAATCACGTCTCGTCTCCTTCCAAATTATTTTTTTTTTATATTAGAGAGAGAGGTTTTAAACAATTGGTAAAAAAAAAAGGGTTTATTTCAGACCTTTGTGTAACTTATATCCCTTAATGATGTCACCAAATTTAGTTTTCTGTCTTTCCTATCTCAGTTGTTAATTTTGTGTAATTGTTTTTAGTAGTCATATCGATTTGTGGCAGTAATTTTTCAAATTACTTAGTACTAAGATGTTTGTTTAATCATTACATTTCAAGAATGTTTTTAAATGAATAATTACATTTTTTTTTATTCACTAATGGGTTTGGTTCTTGCTCTACACCACAGTTCACTAATAGGCGGAAAGTGGCCCAGGTCTGGACCTAGACTCTTTTCTGTCCGGACCCAGACATATCATTGAGTTTTATTTAGTTTTGGTGGAGATCACATTAAGGGCATGCCTTGACTGAATAGAGGAGTGGAAAACCTGCATTCTGAGTGATGACAGCTGGCACTCTTGTGGCATTGACACGGAGAGAAAAATATACAGAAGTGAGAAGACAAGAGAGAGAAAAGTTACGAAATAGTAAATGTGCCATGGCTTTTGCTAAAAAGCGGAAGCTTGACACTGAAAACCGGGCTTTTAATCCGGAATGGACCAAGGCGTTTATGTTCATGCTTCCCGTTGGAAGCTTGAAACTGATGTGTCTTATCTGCTCTGAAATGTTGGCAGTGGTTAAAAGCGGGAATGTGAAACACCACTACGAAACTAAGCTTTGAGAAAAGTTACCCACTAAATTCGCCAGTTAATCTACAGAAAACACGCGATCTTAAAGCCAATTAATGATCGGTCAACGAGGATTTAACGCATTCATTTACTGGCCAACAACTCGCTAAAGAGTCTTCCCTTAGATGTGTGGATTTTGGGACGTCACACAAAAACATTCAGTAATGACAATCTTCACACGTGCATAAGGATGGCACTGACACCATTCCAGCCCAGATTTAAAATCCTGGCCAACCAAACAAGAGCTCATTTCTCTCTCTGAACACGATGAAAGTAGGCAGTGGGATATGAGGGAAAGAAGGAGGGGAAGATAGGTTCAGTTATTTAAAGATGTTCAGATTTACTGTGAAGCTGGTTATGCCTGTTCAGTTGTGCACATATTAAAAACTTAAATATTTTATTTTTATATTAGGCCAAGTCTTTTTTCTTTGTTGAAATGTTAAAACTTGTTGTTGTTATTACTATGAAAGTACTTATTTATAATTCTCAGTTGAATGTCAAAGTTATCTTTCTTTTACTTACCTTTACTGTTATTTATTTTTTCTTATTTTATTGTATGTCGCCCTCCGGAGTTGCACTGAAAATAAATATTTGTTGAAATGGCATTGAACTTTCTTCGTTTGATTTGAGTGATTGACTTCACACAGTGCAGATGCTGATACAATGGCAATGCTTCTTCAAAATATATAAATTGTAATGTAAAAATTATAATGCAACTTAAACTTGATGATGCCGCAGACCTGTACATGAGGAAATTTTCTCTATCTGGACCTCCTTAAATCATAATTGACTACTCTACACTACTGCTCTACACCATGTATTACAAGAAGTAATTAAATAGTTTTATAGGTGGAGACTTCTTATTTTTTTCCAGACTGACTTTTTCTTTTTTTTTTTAGCATTATCTGCATACCAGAGGTACCACGGTTTACAGTCTGACTACTGGAAGGTTAGTATTGTGTTAATTTTATTGCTTGTTTATTTTTTTTGTTTGACGTAAACCAGTATTTATCATTGGAAGTGCTTTCCGTGTTCGGTTATGTGAAGTTTAATTTTTTTTTCTCATAATGTTTATCACACTTGAATGGAAATGGTTCGGTCAAGTAATACTTTTTTCAGGTTGTCTTTGGTATGTATACATACAGTTGAATTTTGTCTTTCAGGATTAATTAAACAATAGGCTTGATGTGTGTAGACACACAATATCTTTGTAGGAATGTTTACATTGTAGCATTGGTGGGGTAATTAAAGTCCAAGTAAAATATTGAAATTCTTGAATAAATAGCTTTTTATTGTCATGTATAGCAAACAACTGGCTTATTTATTAAAGAGGTTTAATTTGGAGAAGGTTGTTGGATATTTATGGAAAATAGTCTTAAATCATTGTTGGTTATAATGCTTACATTTTCAGTGGAGTCAGCCATACTCATACATGTTGTTTGAATTAAGAATTTTGTTTTCATATTGCATGTTTCATTGAGTGTAGGCTTAAAGTGTTATAAGAAGTTCATAAGCAAAATGCATTTGCAACTTTTCAAACTGCTAATTGCATGATGAATAAACATTCAAACAGTAAAACAACCAGTTCAAAGATAATCATTTTGTTACTTGTTTTCATCTTCACAGCAGCTGATTATCACATTTTAACTTTTTTTTTATTTTACACAGTTAAATGTCATTTGCAGCATTTTGCCAAGGGGTAACTTCAGAAGCGAACTTGTACAAGTAAACAGAGGTTTTTAAGAAGTTAGTTTTCTGCCTTAACTGGGTTTGGCACCTTTATTCTAATTTTTACGTATGCATATGAACACATTCATTATCTTGACACATCCTTATCAATCTCTCTATTAGACCATGGAGTTTTTATTTTAAAGCTTCACCTTCCATTTTAGTCCTACAGACCTGCACATTGACAGTTAAACACTTATCTGTTACTATGTAAAGGATTCATTGAGTATCTGTATAAAACTGAACACATTTGTTAATGTAAATTCTGTAAGCAATCACGTTTTTTTTGATTTCTGTCGCTGCTGATTATGTCTGCAAGATTCTTAAAGTGGTATCTGACCTTGAGCATTGTTTGAATGAACTTGATATAAACCAGCGCTTCAAAATCTGACCTCCGGTATATATCTCGTTATTTCTTGGTTTATGGCAGAACTAAATCCTACCAAATTAATAATGTAATAATATCTGTCCATTCAACATTATCATTGAGCTATGGCCAGTTGACCGTGAAGGAGAGAAAAACAAACCTCTAGTCTACAGCATACCTGGAGAAAATAAACATCTAACACCACCTGGGTCAACTGGCCACTCTGCACCACCTGTGCATTTTATAGCGCATGTTTCTGCTGGGTAGACTAACATGATAACAATACCTGTTCATCCTTTTATTCCAAGGCTCTCAGTATCTCGGATGTGTTTTCCATAGGCAGGTAAACAGCTTGAAAGTAAAGAAGTTGTTCCAGTTCTCACTGAAGAACAACCAGCAGATAAACACTACAGAGAAAGTTTCATAAAAATTAATAAATACTGTGCTGCTTGTTTTTGTATGACTAATGGAGGTGTAAGGGCATACCTGACTAAAGTAGTGAGTTTTCAACTTAAATTGATAGAATGAGCATCACTTATATAAGCAGGCAAATTGTTTCACATCTTTAGGACTCTGTAGTTAAAAACTCGAAACTCCCACTATTATTATTTTATTACTTCTTGGAATCCTTAGTAGGCAAACATTTAGAGATCTTAATGCATGCTTTGGTTTCTAAGTAGTGATCAGTTTAGATAGGTAAGTAAAGCCTTTGTATGTAAAGATTTTTTTGTAAAACAGTGTTTTGAAATAAGTCCTAAGCTTAACTAGAAGCCAGTGTAATAGTTTAAGAGCAGGAGTTGTGTGCTCTTGCATTTTTTAGTTCATGTATTGACTTTGCTGCAGCATTTTAAATTAACTGAAAGCTGCATATACAGTGGTTTGTACAACCAATGAATAATAACTCATTTTAATCAGTCCTACTAGAAATAAATGCACAGCTTAATTTCTTAGCATTTTTGTTTATTTAGTAGCAACCTTAATTTCTCAGTGGTTTAGATACTTTTGTAATGTATGTTTTGAAACACATACTGGTATAAAAGCTAATACCCAAATAGTGTTCTACTTCAGTAAATCAAATTTTTAGACTAGCTGATTTAAAAAGTGACAAAATTGTGTTGTGATTTGCTTCACTCCCCTCAATAAATAATTCTGTTTTTCCTGTACACTGAGGGGAAAAAAGTCATCCATGCGCTATTTAATCACCTGGCACAATTAAAAGCAGTATCAGAGAAGTATCATTTGGTGCCAAAGGAAGGTATTAACCTTATATTTCTTAATGAATGATTCCAGTGGAAGCATTTAAATTAAAAACAGTAAGGTTCTGAGCAATGAGTCTTGTGGGATGCTGTATTTACCTTCTGAATATGATGACAAAGTGTAGTTTCAGCACATTTATTTGCAGTATTGTTTTGTCATTTTAAGAAATGGGCTATTGCTTGTGTACTGTGACTGGTGTGAAAGACACATGGAATTTCTCAGATAAATTGTCATGTGTAAGGTGAGACTGTAGCAGAAAGGCTGCTGCTTTTTTCCCCCCAGGTATTTTAGTAATAAAACTCAAGTTTGAAATAGATCTGTAGTGTTCAAGGATATGCAAATTAAATTTATTTCTCACGTTTTCAAGTAATGGTCTTATAACTGACTGCTTTAGTATATTAAATTATATTTAAGTCTTATGTCTTTAATAAAGATCAACTATTTGCCACCTCCTGAAAAAGCTGAGATAGTGCCCAATAAAAACAATGCATTAATTATTTTTGCTATTTGTGCAACTGCAGCAAGTGAGTTTTTCAGTAAGCAAATTAGAGTTAGGTTTGTGGAACAGAGAAAAGTTTTACAAACCAAATGCTACCTGCTCTTCCTGGTGCTGCGCCATTTAGCAGGCTTTTCAGAGGCTCATCTTTTTTTGTTTCCTTTTTTTAGTTATGTTCTTTTACAATTGTTAATGGTATTAATTATTGTAAACTAGCAAAATACCTGTGCTTCGCAGCGGAGAAGTAGTGTGTTAAAGAAGTAATGAAAAACAAAAGGAAACATTTTGAAAATAACGTAACATGATTGTCAATGTAATGTTTTAAAACAAAGGAATGTTTTAAGGACCACATGGGATACCCCTCGGTTTTGTTTATTTTTCTATATATAATATATAATCCACCAAGATACCCGACCACGGTAGGAGGGGGGTGTGCACAAAGGGTAGGGACGTAATGAGTGGGAGCGAATGAGTCACACTTTGTAGGAATTCCACGTTTTGCAGCCCGAATGGGGTTCAACGTCTTACCCACGCCTCTCTGCGCTGGGTAGACACACGGTCAATCTCATGCATAATTATGTATTGACTGCTAAACACTTCTGGAAAGACACGGATGTCTAAAACGGGTTGGTGTGAGAATACAACAGTAAGTGAATGAAAAGATGGAACTCTAAGGAGAGCAAAATACAACACAATAGTGAACCCGCGGCATAACAAACATCGCGTGGCTCAGACGTGCATGTGTTCTGTTAAAACAGACGAAAGGGACTAACTGGGTAGTCGGTGAGTTTTTGCGTCCGGGGAAATGGACAGGCAGTGTGAATGCCTAGAGAGCGAGGGTAGACGCCGACCGGTGAAAAAGGAGTGTTAGTGGGCAGGAAAATGTCTTCCGTGTTCCTGCAGGAGCATCTAAGAAGACACATGTTTGTCTCGGACGCGAATAGCTGTATGTAGCATGTAAAACAGTTTGCTATGGTGCATGCGGCCATGCGTCGTAACCGAAAAGTCGATTTTTAAAGACTGCTTACTTCATTGTGCTTTAACCTCAGTTGTAAAGGATTGTTTTAAGGATCCCATGGGATACCCCTCACAAACAGTTTAACAAGCTGCATATGGCGATTCACGTCCGCGAGAAACATGCCTCTATGAACAGTCAACGTAATTCGGAGGTGAATGACATGCACATTACATTAACCTGACCTGCACTGCATGTGGCCTCTATGACAGACAAATATAAATGACGGCATTTTTTCTGTGTCGTCGCGTCCGAGTTGGTGGGCGTGGCCCTGCGAGTTGTCATCATATCCAATGGTCTTGGAGTTGGTGGGCGTGGCTCCTTGCTGCGTGCGCCATTGGTGTCTCACTTGTCAGCGGCTTAGTGAATCCACACCCCTTCCGCCGTGCTTTCCATGGTTGTCTTGCCTTAGTGATCCATGGTTGTCTTGCCTTAGTGAATCATATATATAGATATGTAAAGATTAAGAACAAATATAGTTAATTACACCATAGAATGCACAGTGTAATAGTAAACTAATGTAAAAACATTGAATAACACTGACACAAAACACCCAGGCTCTCTGCTCAGCTACACGAGCAAGCTCGCTCGCGCTCTCTCTCTGTCTGTAGTACACACACCCCCCCACAACCCCGTCAGCAGCACGTGCTCGCTCTCTCTCTCGCTCTCTCAACAGGCAACCAAAAAATAAACAAGATCACGCTATTTCACCCTTACGGCCTGATCGCTGTAAACACTTTTTTAAAAATGAGTTTTAAGCACAGCGGAAAAAAAGGAAGATTTGATAAAAGAGAAAAGTAACATTGCAACAATTCATGCTACGTAACTGAAAAATTAACTTTGAAAAATCTGTAATACAAAACCACCAAGAAAACTAACCTTGCATGAGTCGAGTTCTGGCATGAAGTGAGGAGGAAGAGTCTGGCTCCACAATGGAGGGATGTTTTCCTTCAGGTGTTTTCACTCTTGAGATTTCTTGGGTTTCTGGTGTTTTTAGCTGTTTAGCTGGTGGGAGCGAAAGCCTCATGCAGCCTTTCCAAAA